>NC_091466.1:322937-520437 GCF_027789765.1 Dendropsophus ebraccatus | reverse complement strand
GGACCCTCTGGACCGGTGCACTGGTCGCCCATTGAGGTGTACAGGACCCTCTGGACCGGTGCACAGGTCACCCATTGAGGTGTACAGGACCCTCTGGACCGGTGCACTGGTCGCCCATTGAGGTGTACAGGACCCTCAGGACCGGTGCACAGGTCGCCCATTGAGGTGTACAGGACCCTCAGGACCGGTGCACAGGTCACCCATTGAGGTGTACAGGACCCTCAGGACCGGTGCACAGGTCACCCATTGAGGTGTACAGGACCCTCAGGACCGCTGCACAGGTCGCCCATTGAGGTGTACAGGACCCTCTGGACCGGTGCACAGGTCACCCATTGAGGTGTACAGGACCCTCTGGACCGGTGCACAGGTCACCCATTGAGGTGTACAGGACCCTCTGGACCGGTGCACAGGTCACCCATTGAGGTGTACAGGACCCTCTGGACCGGTGCACAGGTCACCCATTGAGGTGTACAGGACCCTCTGGACCGGTGCACAGGTCACCCATTGAGGTGTACAGGACCCTCTGGACCGGTGCACAGGTCACCCATTGAGGTGTACAGGACCCTCTGGACCGGTGCACAGGTCACCCATTGAGGTGTACAGGACCCTCTGGACCGGTGCACAGGTCACCCATTGAGGTGTACAGGACCCTCTGGACCGGTGCACAGGTCACCCATTGAGGTGCACAGGTCACCCATTGAGGTTTACAGGACCCTCTGGACCGGTGCACTGGTCGCCCATTGAGGTGTACAGGACCCTCTGGACCGGTGCACAGGTCACCCATTGAGGTGTACAGGACCCTCTGGACCGGTGCACTGGTCGCCCATTGAGGTGTACAGGACCCTCAGGACCGGTGCACAGGTCGCCCATTGAGGTGTACAGGACCCTCAGGACCGGTGCACAGGTCACCCATTGAGGTGTACAGGACCCTCTGGACCGGTGCACAGGTCACCCATTGAGGTGTACAGGACCCTCTGGACCGGTGCACAGGTCACCCATTGAGGTGTACAGGACCCTCTGGACCGGTGCACAGGTCACCCATTGAGGTGTACAGGACCCTCAGGACCGGTGCACAGGTCACCCATTGAGGTGTACAGGACCCTCAGGACCGGTGCACAGGTCACCCATTGAGGTGTACAGGACCCTCTGGACCGGTGCACAGGTCACCCATTGAGGTGTACAGGACTGGTCCCTCGCTTAGGTGTACAGTACCCCCTAGAGGACAGAGTCACGGTGATGATGTTATATTTTCCGGCCTATATACTCACACTCCACCTCTAGTGTGTGCACCAGCCTCTTCTCCTGCTGGAACACCGGGTGCGACACCACACAGGTCAGCGGCTTGTTGTGCATACTGCGAGTTGGGACAACGAAAAACTCACTGGTCACCGAGGCTGATCGAGCGTGAGAATACATGTGCGAATTGTTTTTCCCGGACACTTCTGTTTCCCAGGACAGGGTGGGCGCTGGGTTCCCTTCCGCTGTGCAGGAGGCAGCAAGGCTCAAGCCCACACCCTCTACCAGAGGCGGCCCGGGGTTCAGCGTCGGCAAAGGTGGCACTAAACAACACAGAAAAAACACAGGCATTAAAACCATGATGGAAGCCGACTGTCCTCGTATGAAGAGTCTAGAACCCTCATCTGGTACATTACATAGCTCCTCCAGCCTAGAACTAATGGAGACTGGAACACAGTGATCAGATGATTGAAATAAAAGGTGGAGCAGCCCCTGTACTACCATAAAGTGTGGTCCTCCCAGTTCTTCCACCACTATGGCCCCTCAATCTAGTGACAGCAGCCGGACTGTCTCTATATACCTACGATGAGGGTCAGAAGGCTACATGGGTCAGTTTCTACTTCTACACGTTCTGCTCTTACCAAGCACCTTCAGCGCCACATCAGCCTCGAAGGTCCCTGCCGGGAAGGTGTGGACCCGACACTGGTAGACGCCCTCATCTGCCTGGACAACGTTCTTCAGGAAAATGCTCCCATCGTCTGGCTGCAGAGGAGACTTCTCCTTCACCCGTCCTTCATACTCGAGAGGGATGTGAGCCCCAAACTCAGTGTTTAGGATGGCCAGCTGCACGTTCTGACCATTCACCATCTTCTTTGACCAGACAACTTGAGTTACCTCCTCTTGTTCCTTGGCCTCGTAAAAACATGCAAGGGTGGCCTCTAATCCCAAAACTACGGTGATGCTCTTCTCTGTCCTCACATTGCCGCCTAAGCATCCTGCAAAGAGAAGGGAGAAACCCATCAATAACCCGAAACACAGGCACCACCCTACAACATATAACCCCCGAGTCCCCAAGACATATTACCCTATACCACCCCGCCTGCCCCATCAATAACCCGAAACACAGGCACCACCCTACAACATATAACCCCCGAGTCCCCAAGACATATTACCCTATACCACCCCGCCTGTCCCATCAATAACCCGAAACACAGGCACCACCCTACAACATATAGCCCACCTGAGTCCCCAAGACATATTACCCTATACCACCCCGCCTGCCCCATCAATAACCCGAAACACAGGCACCACCCTACAACATATCACCCACCCTAAGACATGATACTGCCCTATACCACCCCGCCTGCCCCATCAATAACCCGAAACACAGGCACCACCCTACAACATATAACCCCCGAGTCCCCAAGACATATTACCCTATACCACCCCGCCTGCCCCATCAATAACCCGAAACACAGGCACCACCCTACAACATATAGCCCACCTGAGTCCCCAAGACATATTACCCTATACCACCCCGCCTGCCCCATCAATAACCCGAAACACAGGCACCACCCTACAACATATAACCCCCGAGTCCCCAAGACATATTACCCTTTACCCTATACCACCCCGCCTGCCCCATCAATAACCCGAAACACAGGCACCACCCTACAACATATAACCCCCGAGTCCCCAAGACATATTACCCTATACCACCCCGCCTGCCCCATCAATAACCCGAAACACAGGCACCACCCTACAACATATAACCCCCGAGTCCCCAAGACATATTACCCTATACCACCCCGCCTGCCCCATCAATAACCCGAAACACAGGCACCACCCTACAACATATAGCCCACCTGAGTCCCCAAGACATACTACCCTATACCACCCCGCCTGCCCCATCAATAACCCGAAACACAGGCACCACCCTACAACATATAACCCCCCTGAGTCCCCAAGACATATTACCCTATACCACCCCGCCTGCCCCATCAATAACCCGAAACACAGGCACCACCCTACAACATATCACCCACCCCAAGACATGATACTGCCCTATACCACCCCGCCTGCCCCATCACCTGAGACTAGGGCACCACCCTACAACATATAGCCCACCTGAGTCCCCAAGACATACTACCTTATACCACCCCGCCTGCCCCATCAATAACCCGAAACACAGGCACCACCCTACAACATATAACCCACCTGAGTCCCCAAGACATACTACCTTATACCACCCCGCCTGCCCCATCAATAACCCGAAACACAGGCACCACCCTACAACATATAACCCACCCGAGTCCCCAAGACATACTACCTTATACCACCCCGCCTGCCCCATCAATAACCCGAAACACAGGCACCACCCTACAACATATAGCCCACCTGAGTCCCCAAGACATACTACCCTATACCACCCCGCCTGCCCCATCAATAACCCGAAACACAGGCACCACCCTACAACATATAGCCCACCTGAGTCCCCAAGACATGATACTACCCTATACCACCCCGCCTGCCTCATCAATAACCCGAAACACAGGCACCACCCTACAACATATAACCCCCGAGTCCCCAAGACATATTACCCTATACCACCCCGCCTGCCCCATCAATAACCCGAAACACAGGCACCACCCTACAACATATAACCCCCGAGTCCCCAAGACATATTACCCTATACCACCCCGCCTGCCCCATCAATAACCCGAAACACAGGCACCACCCTACAACATATAACCCACCTGAGTCCCCAAGACATACTACCTTATACCACCCCGCCTGCCCCATCAATAACCCGAAACACAGGCACCACCCTACAACATATAACCCACCCGAGTCCCCAAGACATACTACCTTATACCACCCCGCCTGCCCCATCAATAACCCGAAACACAGGCACCACCCTACAACATATAGCCCACCTGAGTCCCCAAGACATGATACTACCCTATACCACCCCGCCTGCCTCATCAATAACCCGAAACACAGGCACCACCCTACAACATATAGCCCACCTGAGTCCCCAAGACGTGATTCCACTCCTCCTCTCAGCACTATACACCAGACTAGCTGGACTCTTCTTCTCCTGCCTGTTATATATATAGGGGGTTTGGCTGCACATATGATTGGGGGGGGGGCGGGGTGACCTCTGCTGGGGGCCCCCAAGTGCACCATTGCATTTATTACTTTGCATACTTCTTTGGGAGCCGGTCATGTCTATATCAGTCTTTCTACTAAACAGTTTCTTCTCCTCAGCACTGTACCTCATACCTGTAACCGCAGGTATACAGCATTATACACCATATACAGCCCATGAAGTAGAAAATGTGGCTCGGCAGAGAGGACCAGCCTTTAGCCATGGGCCCCGAGGAGGACCAGCCTTTAGCCATGGGCCCCGAGGAGGACCAGCCTTTAGCCATGGGCCCCGAGGAGGACCAGCCTTTAGCCATGGGCCCCGAGGAGGACCAGCCTTTAGCCATGGGCCCCGAGGAGGACCGGCCTTTAGCCATGGGCCCCGAGGAGGACCGGCCTTAGCCATGGGCCCCGAGGAGGACCGGCCTTTAGCCATGGGCCCCGAGGAGGACCGGCCTTTAGCCATGGGCCCCGAGGAGGACCGGCCTTTAGCCATGGGCCCCGAGGAGGACCGGCCTTTAGCCATGGGCCCCGAGGAGGACCGGCCTTTAGCCATGGGCCCCGAGGAGGACCGGCCTTTAGCCATCGGCCCCGAGAGGACCGGCCTTTAGCCATCGGCAGAGAGGACCGGCCTTTAGCCATCGGCAGAGAGGACCGGCCTTTAGCCATCGGCAGAGAGGACCGGCCTTTAGCCATCGGCAGAGAGGACCGGCCTTTAGCCATCGGCAGAGAGGACCGGCCTTTAGCCATCGGCAGAGAGGACCGGCCTTTAGCCATCGGCAGAGAGGACCGGCCTTTAGCCATCGGCAGAGAGGACCGGCCTTTAGCCATCGGCAGAGAGGACCGGCCTTTAGCCATCGGCAGAGAGGACCGGCCTTTAGCCATCGGCAGAGAGGACCGGCCTTTAGCCATCGGCAGAGAGGACCGGCCTTTAGCCATCGGCAGAGAGGACCGGCCTTTAGCCATCGGCAGAGAGGACCGGCCTTTAGCCATCGGCAGAGAGGACCGGCCTTTAGCCATCGGCAGAGAGGACCGGCCTTTAGCCATCGGCAGAGAGGACCGGCCTTTAGCCATCGGCAGGTCAGATCCCGATACTACATGAATAACTGATAACCAAGTTGTATCAGCAGAAATGGCTTCAGAGAAGCAGTGACTAGAGATGAGTGATCACATTTTGCCAGGAGACTTCTCCCAGTTTCCCAGGACTGGAACCAGCTCTCCCAGCACCCGGGGAGGAGCGGCATGGAGAAGAGCAGACTTCAAAGCCACCTAATGTGCAGAATGCAGATAGGAACGGAGCGACCAACTGTCTCCCCAGAGCCCCATGTTACACATCTGCTCCACAGCCTCATACACAGTAGGGATCAGTGATCTGTTACACATCTGTCTCCCAGAGCCTCATACACAGTAGGGATCAGTGATCAGTTACACATCTGTCTCCCAGAGCCTCATACACAGTAGGGATCAGTGATCAGTTACACATCTGCTCCACAGCCTCATACACAGTAGGGATCAGTGATCTGTTACACATCAGCTCCACAGCCTCATACACAGTAGGGATCAGTGATCAGTTACACATCTGCTCCAGAGCCTCATACACAGTAGGGATCAGTGATCTGTTACACATCTGTCTCCACAGCCTCATACACAGTAGGGATCAGTGATCAGTTACACATCTGTCTCCCACAGCCTCATACACAGTAGGGATCAGTGATCTGTTACACATCAGCTCCACAGCCTCATACACAGTAGGGATCAGTGATCAGTTACACATCTGTCTCCACAGCCTCATACACAGTAGGGATCAGTGATCAGTTACACATCTGTCTCCCAGAGCCTCATACACAGTAGGGATCATTGATCTGTTACACATCAGCTCCACAGCCTCATACACAGTAGGGATCAGTGATCAGTGTCATCAGCTCCACAGCCTCATACACAGTAGGGATCAGTGATCAGTTACACACATCAGCTCCACAGCCTCATACACAGTAGGGATCAGTAATCAGTTACACATCTGTCTCCCAGAGCCTCATACACAGTAGGGATCAGTGATCTGTTACACATCTGTCTCCCAGAGCCTCATACACAGTAGGGATCAGTGATCTGTTACACATCTGCTCCACAGTCCCATACACAGTAGGGATCAGTGATCTGTTACACATCAGCTCCACAGCCTCATACACAGTAGGGATCAGTGATCAGTTACACATCTGCTCCAGAGCCTCATACACAGTAGGGATCATTGATCTGTTACACATCTGTCTCCCAGAGCCTCATACACAGTAGGGATCAGTGATCTGTTACACATGCTATGGGACAGATGTATAACAATAGAAGCCGCCATCATTACCTCCCTCACACCTGGGGCCGGGCTCCGCAGAGCAGGTTACAGCTTGTGAGATCTGTGACCAGCGAGGACGACTACATCACAGGAGAGAAACCTGTAGAGCGACTGAGGGCCGGGTGGTCTCCTGGCACGTGTGTGGCAGTATATAGGGGGGATCTGATAGGTAATATACAGCAGTATACGGGGGGGGGGGGGGGGGGGCCTCCTGCACCAGCCTTTTCTTTTGTATCTGGAAAACATGGGCAAGCCTTATAAAATTGGACAACCTGTGTCTGAGCATTATACCTGGGCCACAGCCGCCCCCCCCAGCCTTATACGTGGGCCACAGCCGCCCCCCCCAGCCTTATACCTGGGCCACAGCCGCCCCCCCCAGCCTTATACGTGGGCCACAGCCGCCCCCCCCAGCCTTATACGTGGGCCACAGCGGCCCCCCCCCCAGCCTTATACCTAACCCTTGTAGCAGAGCTCTGACCGCACTCTGCTGGATGACAGCCGATCAGTCACATGACTTCCCATCTGTGTATGAGAGGAATATGGCGACCGGCGCCTCGTACAGGAAAAACCTGCCGCTCCGGATTCCCGTTCTCTCTCGGCATTGTGCAAAAACTTGTTAATCCTCAGCCAAGTCCCGAGACGGATGCAGGCCATTAGTCAGCAACTCCTGCCCCACCCCAAGTATCTGCCCCCCCCACCAGACACCGGAAACATCACATGGACAACGGGCAACATATCATACGTGGGGGGGGGGGGGGGTATCTCAGTATACGGATAGGTACACACATACATATCACACTGGAGGGGGGGGGGGGTATCTCAGTATACGGATAGGTACACACATACATATCATACGTGGGGGGGGGGGTATCTCAGTATACGGATAGGTACACACATACATATCACACTGGGGGGGAGATATCTCAGTATACAGATAGGTACACACATACATATCACACTGGGGGGGGGGAGATATCTCAGTATACGGATAGGTACACACATACATATCACACTGGGGGGGGATATCTCAGTATACGGATAGGTACACACATACATATCACACTGGGGGGGGGGGGGAGATATCCCAGTATACGGATAGGTACACACATACATATCACACTGGGGGGGGATATCTCAGTATACGGATAGGTACACACATACATATCATACGTGGGGGGGGGGGGTATCTCAGTATACGGATAGGTACACACATACATATCACACTGGGGGAGATATCTCAGTATACGGATAGGTACACACATACATATCACACGGGGGGGGGATATCTCAGTATACGGATAGGTACACACATACATATCACACTGGGGGGGGGATATCTCAGTATACGGATAGGTACACACATACATATCACACTGGGGGGGTATAGCTTAGTATACGGATAGGTACACACATACATATCACACTGGGGGGGGGGGGGGAGATCTCAGTATACGGATAGGTACACACATACATATCACACTGGGGGGGTATAGCTTAGTATACGGATAGGTACACACATACATATCACACTGGGGGGGGGAGATCTCAGTATACGGATAGGTACACACATACATATCACACTGGGGGGAGATATCTCAGTATACGGATAGGTACACACATACATATTACACTGGGGGGGTATAGCTTAGTATACGGATAGGTACACACATACATATCACACTGGGTGGGGGGAGATATCTCAGTATACAGATAGGTACACACATACATATCACACTGGGGGGGATATCTCAGTATACGGATAGGTACACACATACATATCACACTGGGGGGGGGAGATATCTCAGTATACAGATAGGTACACACATACATATCACACTGGGGGGGATATCTCAGTATACAGATAGGTACACACATACATATCACACTGGGGGGGATATCTCAGTATACAGATAGGTACACACATACATATCACACTGGGGGGGGGAAGATATCTCAGTATACAGATAGGTACACACATACATATCACACTGGGGGGGGAGATATCTCAGTATACGGATAGGTACACACATACATATCACACGGGGGGGGGGGGGGGAGATATCCCAGTATACGGATAGGTACACACATACATATCACACGGGGGGGGGGGATATCTCAGTATACGGATAGGTACACACATACATATCACACTGGGGGGGGTATATCTCAGTATACGGATAGGTACACACATACATATCACACTGGGGGGGTATATCTCAGTATACGGATAGGTACACACACATATCACACTGGGGGGGATATATCAGTATTACCTGATAGGTACACACACATATCAACACTGGGGGTTATATCTCAGTATACGGATAGGTTCACACATACATATCACACTGGGGGGAGATCTCTCAGTATACGGATAGGTACACACAAACATATCACACTGGGGGGGGGATATATCAGTATACGGATAGGTACACACACATATCACACTGGGGGTTATATCTCAGTATACGGATAGGTACACACATACATATCACACTGGGGGGAGATATCTCAGTATACGGATAGGGTACACACCCATCACACGGGGGGGGATATCCTCAAGTATACAGGATAGGTACACACATACATTATCACACTGGTGGGGGGGAGATTATCTCAGTTATACTGATAGGTACACACATACATATCCACACTGGGGGGGGGGGGAGATATCTCAGTATACGGATTAGGTACACACCATACATATCACACTGGGGGAGATATCTCAGTATACGGTATAGGTACACACATACATATCACACTGGGGGGGGGAATCTCAGTATACGGATAGTACACACATACATATCACACTGGGGGAGATATCTCAGTATACGGATAGGTACACACATACATATCACACTGGGGGGGGGGATATCTCAGTATACGGATAGGTACACACATACATATCACACTGGGGGGGGATATCTCAGTATACGGATAGGTACACACATACATATCACACGGGGGGGGGATATCTCAGTATATGGATAGGTACAACACATAATATCACACTGGGGGTGGGGGGGGGGGAGATATCTCAGTATACAGATAGTTACACACATACATCTCACACTGGGGGGGGGGATATCTCAGTATACGGATAGGTACACACATCCATATCACACGGGGGGGGGATATCTCAGTATACAGATAGGTACACACATACATATCACACTGGGGGGGGGAGATATCTCATGTATGTGTGTACCTATCCGTATACTGAGATATCTCCCCCCCCAGTGTGATATGTATGTGTGTACCTATCCGTATACTATCACACGGGGGGGGGGGGATATCTCAGTATACGGATAGGTACACACATACATATCACACTGGGGGGGGGGGGAGATATCTCAGTATACGGATAGGTACACACATACATATCACACTGGGGGGGTATATCTTAGTATACAGATAGGTACACACATACATATCACACTGGGGGGGGGGGAGATATCTCAGTATACAGATAGGTACACACATACATATCACACTGGGGGGGGATATCTCAGTATACGGATAGGTACACACATACATATCACACTGGGGGGGGGGGGAGATATCCCAGTATACGGATAGGTACACACATACATATCACACTGGGGGGGTATATCTCAGTATACGGATAGGTACACACATACATATCACACTGGGGGGAGATATCTCAGTATACGGATAGGTACACACACATCACACGGGGGGGGGGGATATCTCAGTATACGGATAGGTACACACATACATATCACACTGGGGGGAAATATCTCAGTATACGGATAGGTACACACATACATATCACACTGGGGGGGGAGATATCTCAGTATACAGATAGGTACACACATACATATCACACTGGGGGGGGGATATCTCAGTATACGGATAGGTACACACATACATATCACACTGGGGGGGGGAATATCTCAGTATACGGATAGGTACACACATACATATCACACTGGGGGGAGATATCTCAGTATACGGATAGGTACACACATACATATCACACTGGGGGGGATATCTCAGTATACGGATAGGTACACACATACATATCACACTGGGGGGGGATATCTCAGTATACGGATAGGTACACACATACATATCACACTGGGGGGGGGATATCTCAGTATACGGATAGGTACACACATACATATCACACTGAGGGGGATATCTCAGTAAACGGATAGGTACACACATACATATCACACTGGGGGAGATATCTCAGTATACGGATAGGTACACACATACATATCACACGGGGGGGGGATATCTCAGTATACGGATAGGTACACACATACATATCACACTGGGGGGGGGGAGATATCTCAGTATACAAATAGTTACACACATACATATCACACTGGGGGGGGGATATCTCAGTATACGGATAGGTACACACATACATATCACACGGGGGGGGGATATCTCAGTATACAGATAGGTACACACATGCATATCACACTGGGGGGGGGGAGATATCTCATGTATGTGTGTACCTATCCGTATACTGAGATATCTCCCCCCCCCCAGTGTGATATGTATGTGTGTACCTATCCGTATACTGAGATATCCCCCCCCCCCCCGTGTGATAGTATACGGATAGGTACACACATACATATCACACTGGGGGGGTATATCTTAGTATACAGATAGGTACACACATACATATCACACTGGGGGGGGGGAGATATCTCAGTATACGGATAGGTACACACATACATATCACACTGGGGGGAGATATCTCAGTATACGGATAGGTACACACATACATATCACACTGGGGGGGTATATCTCAGTATACAGATAGGTACACACATACATATCACACGGGGGGGGGGATCTCAGTATACGGATAGGTACACACATACATATCACACTGGGGGGGGGGAATATCTCAGTATACGGATAGGTACACACATACATATCACACTGGGGGGGTATATCTCAGTATACGGATAGGTACACACATACATATCACACGGGGGGGGGATCTCAGTATACGGATAGGTACACACATACATATCACACTGGGGGAGATATCTCAGTATACGGATAGGTACACACATACATATCACACTGTGGGGAGATATCTCAGTATACAGATAGGTACACACATACATATCACACTGGGGGGGTATATCTCAGTATACGGATAGGTACACACATACATATCACACGGGGGGGATCTCAGTATACGGATAGGTACACACATACATATCACACTGGGGGAGATATCTCAGTATACGGATAGGTACACACATACATATCACACTGGGGGGAAATATCTCAGTATACGGATAGGTACACACATACATATCACACTGGGGGGAAATATCTCAGTATACGGATAGGTACACACATACATATCACACTGGGGGGGGAGATATCTCAGTATACAGATAGGTACACACATACATATCACACTGGGGGGGGGATATCTCAGTATACGGATAGGTACACACATACATATCACACTGGGGGGTATATCTCAGTATACGGATAGGTACACACATACATATCACACTGGGGGGTATATCTCAGTATACGGATAGGTACACACATACATATCACACGGGGGGGGGGGGATCTCAGTATACAGATAGGTACACACATACATATCACACTGGGGGGGTATAGCTTAGTATACGGATAGGTACACACATACATATCACACTGGGGGGAAATATCTCAGTATACGGATAGGTACACACATACATATCACACTGGGGGGGGGAGATATCTCAGTATACGGATAGGTACACACATACATATCACACTGGGGGGGTATATCTCAGTATACAGATAGGTACACACATACATATCACACTGGGGGGGTATATCTCAGTATACGGATAGGTACACACATACATATCACACTGGGGGGGGGGGAGATATCTCAGTATACGGATAGGTACACACATACATATCACACGGGGGGGGGGGGGTATCTCAGTATACGGATAGGTACACACATACATATCACACTGGGGGGGATATCTTAGTATACGGATAGGTACACACATACATATCACACTGGGGGGGGATATCTCAGTATACGGATAGGTACACACATACATATCACACTGGGGGGGGAATATCTCAGTATACGGATAGGTACACACATACATATCACACTGGGGGGGGGAAGATATCTCAGTATACAGATAGGTACACACATACATATCACACTGGGGGGGGAATATCTCAGTATACGGATAGGTACACACATACATATCACACTGGGGGGGGGAGATATCTCAGTATACGGATAGGTACACACATAATCATATCATATATAGGGGCCCATACAGTGTATACAGCCCCCAAGCAGAGTATACGTCCCCGGGTGGCAGTGTATACATTATATATATACTGGAGTGTTGTGTCCTCCCAGATTCCTCGGCCATGACGGGGAGGTCACATGACGCCGGGTTATAAGCCGCAGATTACAGCCCTCAGCCCCATAAATGAACCATTCCTGGTTGGACCCAATGAGTAACGTCCTGGATATTATATTATATAACTGGTGAAGGGGAGCGGCCCCATTGTATACAGCACTATAACATATAGTATTCAGAACTACAACCCCCAGCATACCCCCCCGAGGTATACACTGTATACAGAGAACTACAACCCCCAGCATACCCACCAAGGTATACACTGTATACAGAGAACTACAACCCCCAGCATACCCCCCCCCCCCCCCCCCGAGGTATACACTGTATACAGAGAACTACAACCCCCAGCATACCCACCAAGGTATACACTGTATACAGAGAACTACAACCCCCAGCATACCCCCCCCCCCGAGGTATACACTGTATACAGAGAACTACAACCCCCAGCATACCCACCGAGGTATACACTGTAAACAGAGAACAACAACCCCCAGCAAACCCCCCCCCGAGGTATACACTGTATACAGAGAACTACAACCCCCAGCATACCCACCGAGGTATACACTGTATACAGAGAACTACAACCCCCAGCATACCCCCCCCCCCAAGGTATACGCTGTATATAGAGAACTACAACCCCCAGCATACCCCCCCAGGTATACACTGTATACAGAGAACTACAAACCCCAGCATACCCCCCCAGGTATACACTGTATATAGAGAACTACAACCGCCAGCATACCCACCGAGGTATACACTGTATACAGAGAACTACAACCCCCAGCATACCCACCGAGGTATACAGAGAACTACAACCCCCAGCATACCCACCGAGGTATACACTGTATACAGAGAACTACAACCCCCAGCATACCCACCGAGGTATACACTGTATACAGAGAACTACAACCCCCAGCATACCCACCGAGGTATACACTGTATACAGAGAACTACAACCCCCAGCATACCCACCGAGGTATACACTGTATACAGAGAACTACAACCCCCAGCATACCCACCGAGGTATACACTGTATACAGAGAACTACAACCCCCAGCATACCCACCGAGGTATACACTGTAAACAGAGAACTACAACCCCCAGCATACACCCCCCCCCAGGTATACGCTGTATATAGAGAACTACAACCCCCTGCATACCCCTCCGAGGTATATGCTGTATACAGAGAACTACAACCCCCAGCATACCCACCGAGGAATACAGAGAACTACAACCCCTAGCATACCCACCGAGGTATACACTGTATACAGAGAACTACAACCCCCAGCATACCCACCGAGGTATACACTGTAAACAGAGAACTACAACCCCCAGCATACACCCCCCCCAGGTATACGCTGTATATAGAGAACTACAACCCCCTGCATACCCCTCCGAGGTATATGCTGTATACAGAGAACTACAACCCCCAGCATACCCACCGAGGTATACAGAGAACTACAACCCCCAGCATAACCGAGGTATACAGAGAACTACAACCCCTAGCATACCCACCGAGGTATACACTGTATACAGAGAACTACAACCCCCAGCATACCCACCGAGGTATACACTGTATACAGAGAACTACAACCCCCAGCATACCCACCGAGGTATACAGAGAACTACAACCGCTAGCATACCCACCGAGGTATACACTGTATACAGAGAACTACAACCCCCAGCATACCCACCGAGGTATACACTGTATACAGAGAACTACAACCCCCAGCACAGACCCAAACTTTCCTTATATACAGTGATGAGAGCGGAGAACACAATGATGCGTTTAACTCAACCTTCTAATTGGCTTTTTACAGGACAGTCGGGCCCTGACACAAGTGTTACATCAGGGATCATGAGATTATATATATACACATATATATATATGTTCCTGGAGGTCCCTGCTGTGAATGGGTCTGTGCCCACAGGGCAGGATGGCGCCAGCTGCTCCCGCTCCGCTCCATGAATGAATGATGAGGCAGATGGTGGACACAATGGCTGACATGACAATGGTCTGGAGGATGCCCGGCACGTATCACTACAAGCGTGTGAGCAGCATGCAGGGTTGTGTGTGCGCGTGCAGTGTGCAGGGTTGTGTGTGCGTGCAGTGTGCAGGGTTGTCTGTGTGCGCAGTGTGCAGGGTTGTGTTTGCATGGTTGTGCAGGTTTGTCTGTGGGCGTGTGCATGGTTGTGTGTGTGCGCAGTGTGCAGGGTTGTGTGTGGGCATGTGCTGTGTGCAGGGTTGTGATGTGCGCAGGTTTGTCTGTGAGCGTGTGCTGTGTGCAGGGTTGTGTGTGGGCATGTGCTGTGTGCATGGTTGTGTGTGTGCGCAGTGTGCAGGGTTGTGTGTGGGCATGTGCTGTGTGCAGGGTTGTTTGTGTGCGCAGGGTGCAGGGTTGTGTTTGCATGGTTGTGCAGGTTTGTCTGTGGGCGTGTGCATGGGTGTCTGTGGGCGTGTGCATGGGTGTGTGTGTGTGTGTGTGTGTGTGTGTGTGTGTGTGTGTGTGTGTGTGTGCGCGCGGCATGTGCTTTGTGCAGTTGTTGAACCCTGGAGGTTACTTTGTCACTTCTATGATCCAGTATTGGTTAATAATTGTGGTGAATGTGCGCGCTTTTCTCTGACATGTAGCATCTGCTGAAGGATCTGCAGGGGGGTCCGCTGTGCCACCTGCTTCCAGGGACGCCATGTCTGGGTTGGCTCCCACTTCTGGGCCTATCAGAGCCCTCTAAAAGTCTCCTCACTTCCCTGAGCCCATGGGTGCTCAGGTTACCTCAGGTCCCTCTCCTCTCCCTCTAGCATAAAAAGGATAGAAGAGGCTTGGGGTTGTCTAGTCTGTTTTGTCTTCAGTGTTCCTGTGTCACAGAACAGCTCAAATCTTACCGCCAAGTAACCTCTTCTGAATGCCGCCTCCAACTTCAAGTCTCCTATATCCTTCAGTGTAACCTGCTAGCAACAGAGGAACTATCTTAAAGGTGTGCATGTAAGGTGTGTGTGTGCGTATGTGCACAGCATGTAAGGTGTGTGTGCGTGTGTGTGCGCGTGCGTGCACAGCATGTAAGGTGTGTGTGTGTGTGTGTGCGTGCACAGCATGTAAGGTGTGTGTGTGTGTACAGAGCATGTAAGGTGTGTGTGTGTGTGCACAGCATGTAAGGTGTGTGTGTGCACAGCATGTAAGGTGTGTGTGTGTGTGCAGAGCATGTAAGGTGTGTGTGTGTGTGCAGAGCATGTAAGGTGTGTGTGTGTGTGCAGAGCATGTAAGGTGTGTGTGTGTGCACAGCATGTAAGGTGTGTGTTTGTGCACAGCATGTAAGGTGTGTGTGTGTGTGTGTGCACAGCATGTAAGGTGTGTGTGTGTGCGTGCAGTGTGTAAGGTTGTGTATGTGTCTGTGTGTAAGGTTGTGTGTGTGTCTGTGTGTAAGGTGTGTGTGTGTGCGCGCAGTGTGTAAGGATGTGTGTATGTCTGTGTGCAGAAAGTAAGGTTGTGTGTGCGTGCAAGTAAGGTTGTGTGTGCAGCGTGTACGGTTGTGTGTGTGTGTAAGCGCAGTGTGTAAGGGTGTGTGTAATCATTGTGTACTTTGCACTGTACACACACAGACAGGGAGGAGACGGTCACACTCCTCTCTGCTATGCGCACCGTGTGACAACAATCGCTTTCATTCTCAGCCACCATAAGAAAAGCTGTGACTGTACTGAGTGACTTATAACAACAGAGGAATAAAGCGAGCGGGGAGGAGACCCAACATGGCCGCCAAGTATCTGCTTCATATAGTGCTGACATACGCCATAGCACAGAGGACAGAGGAATAAAGCCAGCGGGGAGGAGACCCAACATGGCCGCCAAGTATCTGCTTCATATAGTGCTGACATACGCCATAGCACAGAGGACAGGACAGAGGAATAAAGCGAGCGGGGAGGAGACCCAACATGGCCGCCAAGTATCTGCTTCATATAGTGCTGACATACGCCATAGCACAGAGGACAGAGGAATAAAGCGAGCGGGGAGGAGACCCAACATGGCCGCCAAGTATCTGCTTCATATAGTGCTGACATACGCCATAGCACAGAGGACAGGACAGAGGAATAAAGCGAGCGGGGAGGAGACCCAACATGGCCGCCAAGTATCTGCTTCATATAGTGCTGACATACGCCATAGCACAGAGGACAGGACAGAGGAATAAAGCGAGCGGGGAGGAGACCCAACATGGCCGCCAAGTATCTGCTTCATATAGTGCTGACATAAGCCATAGCACAGAGGACAGGACAGAGGAATAAAGCGAGCGGGGAGGAGACCCAACATGGCCGCCAAGTATCTGCTTCATATAGTGCTGACATACGCCATAGCACAGAGAACAGAGGAATAAAGCGAGCGGGGAGGAGACCCAACATGGCCGCCAAGTATCTGCTTCATATAGTGCTGACATACGCCATAGCACAGAGGACAGAGGAATAAAGCGAGCGGGGAGGAGACCCAACATGGCCGCCAAGTATCTGCTTCATATAGTGCTGACATACGCCATAGCACAGAGGACAGAGGAATAAAGCGAGCGGGGAGGAGACCCAACATGGCCGCCAAGTATCTGCTTCATATAGTGCTGACATACGCCATAGCACAGAGGACAGAGGAATAAAGCCAGCGGGGAGGAGACCCAACATGGCCGCCAAGTATCTGCTTCATATAGTGCTGACATACGCCATAGCACAGAGGACAGAGGAATAAAGCCAGCGGGGAGGAGACCCAACATGGCCGCCAAGTATCTGCTTCATATAGTGCTGACATACGCCATAGCACAGAGGACAGAGGAATAAAGCCAGCGGGGAGGAGACCCAACATGGCCGCCAAGTATCTGCTTCATATAGTGCTGACATACGCCATAGCACAGAGAACAGAGGAATAAAGCGAGCGGGGAGGAGACCCAACATGGCCGCCAAGTATCTGCTTCATATAGTGCTGACATACGCCATAGCACAGAGAACAGAGGAATAAAGCCAGCGGGGAGGAGACCCAACATGGCCGCCAAGGATCTGCTTCATATAGTGCTGACATACGCCATAGCACAGAGGACAGGACAGAGGAATAAAGCGAGCGGGGAGGAGACCCAACATGGCCGCCAAGTATCTGCTTCATATAGTGCTGACATACGCCATAGCACAGAGGACAGGACAGAGGAATAAAGCGAGCGGGGAGGAGACCCAACATGGCCGCCAAGTATCTGCTTCATATAGTGCTGACATACGCCATAGCACAGAGGACAGGACAGAGGAATAAAGCGAGCGGGGAGGAGACCCAACATGGCCGCCAAGTATCTGCTTCATATAGTGCTGACATACGCCATAGCACAGAGGACAGGACAGAGGAATAAAGCGAGCGGGGAGGAGACCCAACATGGCCGCCAAGTATCTGCTTCATATAGTGCTGACATACGCCATAGCACAGAGGAATAAAGCGAGCGGGGAGGAGACCCAACATGGCCGCCAAGTATCTGCTTCATATAGTGCTGACATACGTCACAGCACAGAGAACAGAGGAATAAAGCGAGCGGGGAGGAGACCCAACATGGCCGCCAAGTATCTGCTTCATATAGTGCTGACATACGCCATAGCACAGAGGACAGAGGAATAAAGCCAGCGGGGAGGAGACCCAACATGGCCGCCAAGTATCTGCTTCATATAGTGCTGACATACGCCATAGCACAGAGGACAGAGGAATAAAGCCAGCGGGGAGGAGACCCAACATGGCCGCCAAGTATCTGCTTCATATAGTGCTGACATACGCCATAGCACAGAGGACAGAGGAATAAAGCGAGCGGGGAGGAGACCCAACATGGCCGCCAAGTATCTGCTTCATATAGTGCTGACATACGCCATAGCACAGAGGACAGGACAGAGGAATAAAGCGAGCGGGGAGGAGACCCAACATGGCCGCCAAGTATCTGCTTCATATAGTGCTGACATACGCCATAGCACAGAGGACAGAGGAATAAAGCCAGCGGGGAGGAGACCCAACATGGCCGCCAAGTATCTGCTTCATATAGTGCTGACATACGCCATAGCACAGAGGACAGAGGAATAAAGCGAGCGAGGAGGAGACCCAACATGGCCGCCAAGTATCTGCTTCATATAGTGCTGACATACGCCATAGCACAGAGGACAAGACAGAGGAATAAAGCGAGCGGGGAGGAGACCCAACATGGCCGCCAAGTATCTGCTTCATATAGTGCTGACATACGCCATAGCACAGAGGACAGAGGAATAAAGCCAGCGGGGAGGAGACCCAACATGGCCGCCAAGTATCTGCTTCATATAGTGCTGACATACACCATAGCACAGAGGACAGAGGAATAAAGCGAGCGGGGAGGAGACCCAACATGGCCGCCAAGTATCTGCTTCATATAGTGCTGACATACGCCATAGCACAGAGGACAGGACAGAGGAATAAAGCCAGCGGGGAGGAGACCCAACATGGCCGCCAAGTATCTGCTTCATATAGTGCTGACATACGCCATAGCACAGAGGACAGAGGAATAAAGCCAGCGGGGAGGAGACCCAACATGGCCGCCAAGTATCTGCTTCATATAGTGCTGACATACGCCATAGCACAGAGGACAGGACAGAGGAATAAAGCCAGCGGGGAGGAGACCCAACATGGCCGCCAAGTATCTGCTTCATATAGTGCTGACATACGCCATAGCACAGAGGACAGAGGAATAAAGCCAGCGGGGAGGAGACCCAACATGGCCGCCAAGTATCTGCTTCATATAGTGCTGACATACGCCATAGCACAGAGAACAAGACAACATCCACAGACCAGTCACCAGAGAGCTTATATACTATCACCTCCACCTATAGGTCTATCTGCCCTCACAAGGTGTGATGTCCCACCACAGGCGTTAGTTATATTCACCCTTCGCAAAAGTCTGTACTTATTGCCCTTGTGTTGTGATGAAAGTAGTACTAAAGTTCACCACTAGATGTCGCTGTATTATATATGTGTATTTGGAAGCCGCACAGCTGAAGGATGTAGAGGGTTAGTGTTTCTCTATGTGTCACCTGAATCTGTGGACCAATAGGAGTCTTGTTTTCTTCTCTCCTATCAGCTCTCTCCTTATTTCTTCTGTTGCACCCTTCACTCACTCACAGCGCTCATTAGTTACGCTGGGGAAGTAAGTCACGTGGGGGACAGGAATAGTAAGTCCTCCTTAGTCAGAACCCCGCATGGGAAGGACGCAAGACAGTTCACCTCTAACAACTTTCGCCTATGTAACGCCCCACAGCACTATGCCCTGTTAAACTCTCTTAGGAGAGGACAAGACAGAGACAACCTCAACCCACGCCGAGGACTAGGAGAGTCAGAGCAGGACAATATCCACAACAGCCAAAGAGCTAGGAACTGATCCGGATAGAGCAAAGTTGCAGTAAGCCTATAGTCAGCATGACTATATCCTACACTGCACTTATATTACACACAGGGCCGTTTCTTGCACCGGGCGGCCGGGCGACGGCACGGGGCGCGGACAGTTAGGGGGCGCTGGTGGCACCCCCAGGAGCTCACACAGCCTTGGTTGGATAGCGCACCAGCGCCCCCACACCCAGACCGTCACCCGGGCGCCCGGCAGCCCCCCCCCCCCCCCAGTCTGCCGCGCTCATGTGAGCGCTCAAGATTTGCCCCGGCCGCCTCTCCGCATCACCTCCTGCCCGCACATGTTCATCCAATCAGCGCAGTGCAGAGCAGGAGCGTGGGGCCGCTGCGGCCGGCTGTGGTGCACGCGCTGATTGGCTGATTGGAGGAACACGTCGATATGTCAGGCGGGCAGTAGGTGATGCGCCGTTACTATCACTGCAGTACTCACCTCGCAGACACAGGTGAGAAGGCAGCCAGTGGGGGTGGGTGTGTGTGTGTGGTTGGGGGGGGGGGTATAATGTATGGAGGAGGAGGAGGGGGGGGGATAATGTATGGAGGAGGAGGAGGGGGGTCAGGGGGGGGATAATGTATGGAGGAGGAGGGTCAGGGGGGATAATGTATGGAGGAGGAGGGTCAGGGGGGATAATGTATCGAGGAGGAGGGTCAGGGGGGATAATGTATGGAGGAGGAGGAGGGGTCAGGGGGCATAATGTATGGAGGAGGGGGGGATAATGTATGGAGGAGGAGGAGGGGTCAGGGGGCATAATGTATGGAGGAGGGGGGGATAATGTATGGAGGAGGGGGGTCAGGGGGGATAATGTATGGAGGAGGAGTGGGGGTTCAGGGGGGGGATAATGTATGGAGGAGGAGTGGGTCAGGGGGGGGATAATGTATGGAGGAGGAGTGGGGGTTCAGGGGGGATAATGTATGGAGGAGGAAGGGGTCAGGGGGGGGATAATGTATGGAGGAGGAGGAGGGGGGGGGATAATGTATGGAGGAGGAGGAGGGGGGGGGATAATTTATGGAGGAGGAGGAGGGGGGGGTCAGGGGGGGGGATAATGTATGGAGGAGGGGGGGATAATGTATGGAGGAGGAGGGGGGTCAGGGGGGATAATGTATGGAGGAGGAGGGGGTCAGGGGGATAATGTATGGAGGAGGAGGAGGGGGGGGTCAGGGGGGGGATAATGTATGGAGGAGGGGGGATAATGTATGGAGGAGGAGTGGGGGTTCAGGGGGGATAATGTATGGAGGAGGAGGGGGTCAGGGGGGGATAATGTATGGAGGAGGAGGGGGGGGTCAGGGGGGATAATGTATGGAGGAGGAGGGGGGGTCAGGGGGGGATAATGTATGGAGGAGGGGGGGAATAATGTATGGAGGAGGAGGAGGGGGGTCAGGGGGGATAATGTATGGAGGAGGAAGGGGGGTCTCGAGGGGGATAATGTATGGAGGAGGAGGGGGTCAGGGGGATAATGTATGGAGGAGGAGGGGGTCAGGGGGGGATAATGTATGGAGGAGGAGGAGGGGGGGGATAATGTATGGAGGAGGAGGAGGGGGGGATAATGTATGGAGGAGGAGGAGGGGGGGGATAATGTATGGAGGAGGAGGAGGGGGGATAATGTATGGAGGAGGAGGGGTCTCGAGGGGGATAATGTATGGAGGAGGAGGAGGGGGGGATAATGTATGGAGGAGGAGGGGGGATAATGTATGGAGGAGGAGGAGGGGGGGATAATGTATGGAGGAGGAGGGGGGATAATGTATGGAGGAGGAGGAGGGGGGGATAATGTATGGAGGAGGAGGGGGGGGTGTCAGGGGGGATAATGTATGGAGGAGGAGGGGGGATAATGTATGGAGGAGGGGGGGATAATGTATGGAGGAGGAGGGGGTGTCAGGGGGGGATAATGTATGGAGGAGGAGGGGGGATAATGTATGGAGGAGGAGGAGGGGTCTCGAGGGGGATAATGTATGGAGGAGGAGGGATAATGTATGGAGGAGGAGGAGGGGTCTCGAGGGGGATAATGTATGGAGGAGGAGGAGGGGGGGATAATGTATGGAGGAGGAGGGGGGATAATGTATGGAGGAGGAGGAGGGGGTGTCAGGGGGGGATAATGTATGGAGGAGGAGGTGTCAGGGGGGGATAATGTATGGAGGAGGGGGGATAATGTATGGAGGAGGAGGGGGGATAATGTATGGAGGAGGGGGGGGATAATGTATGGAGGAGGAGGAGGGGGGGATAATGTATGGAGGAGGAGGGGGGATAATGTATGGAGGAGGGGTCTCGAGGGGGATAATGTATGGAGGAGGAGGAGGGGGGGATAATGTATGGAGGAGGGGGGATAATGTATGGAGGAGGAGGAGGGGTCTCGAGGGGGATAATGTATGGAGGAGGAGGAGGGGGGGATAATGTATGGAGGAGGGGGGATAATGTATGGAGGAGGAGGAGGGGTCTCGAGGGGGATAATGTATGGAGGAGGAGGAGGGGGGGGATAATGTATGGAGGAGGAGGAGGGGGGGATAATGTATGGAGGAGGGGGGGATAATGTATGGAGGAGGAGGAGGGGGTGTCAGGGGGGGGATAATGTATGGAGGAGGAGGGGGGGATAATGTATGGAGGAGGGGGGGGATAATGTATGGAGGAGGGGGGGGGGATAATGTATGGAGGAGGGGGGGGGATAATGTATGGAGGAGGG
The DNA here is from genome assembly GCF_027789765.1 of Dendropsophus ebraccatus. Lineage (NCBI taxonomy): Eukaryota > Metazoa > Chordata > Amphibia > Anura > Hylidae > Dendropsophus > Dendropsophus ebraccatus. Next base: position 497,228 of record NC_091466.1, on the reverse strand, counting down.
GGGGGTGTCAGGGGGGGATAATGTATGGAGGAGGAGGAGGGGGGATAATGTATGGAGGAGGAGGGGGGATAATGTATGGAGGAGGAGGAGGGGGTGTCAGGGGGGATAATGTATGGAGGAGGAGGGGGTGTCAGGGGGGGATAATGTATGGAGGAGGAGGAGGGGGGGGATAATGTATGGAGGAGGGGGGGGATAATGTATGGAGGAGGGGGGGGGATAATGTATGGAGGAGGAGGGGGGGTCTCGGGGGGGGATAATGTAGGGAGGAGGGGGGGTCAGGGTGGATAATGTATGGAGGAGGAGGGGGGGGTCAGGGGGGATAATGTATAGAGGAGGAGGGGGGGGTCAGGGGGGATAATGTATGGAGGAGGAGGGGGGGGTCAGGGGGGATAATGTATAGAGGAGGAGGGGTCAGGGGGCATTATATGTGGAGGAGGGGGGGTCAGGGGGGATGGGGTAGTGTGTGTGTGTGTGTGTGTGTGTGTGTGTGTGTGTGTGTGTGTGTGTGTGTGTGTGTGTGTGTGTGTGTGTGTGTGTAGGGGGTCAAGTGGGGTAGTGTATTTGGGGATGGTGGTCAGGTTAATTGCAGGCAGGAGGGGAACTTTATTACTATGGTGGGTCCAGCAGGAGGTATTATTACTATATGGGGGCACAGCAGAGGACATTATTACTATATGGGGGCACAGCAGAGGAGGCATTATTACTATATGGGGGCACAGCAGGGGGTCCTATATACAGGGGACAACCCACATAGCTACTGGCCTTACTGCACATGACACAAAAAAGTGGAAGTTATAAATGTTTGTCTGGCAGGTTCAGAAGAGACGAATTGTAGCTGGAAGAAATCTTCCTGGTGGTCCGGGCCGGATGGAGAGGAAAAGGAAAGTGAGGCCTCAGATCAAAGAAGACGTCACCTGTGAGTTACTGTATGACTATAGAAAGGTTGGGTAACTAGGACATAAAACACACACTGCTTTTTCTAGCAACAACCCAAATGAATCACTTGGGGGGCGGGGGGGCTTTTATGAAGATTCGCCCTGATTACAGATCCGGTCGCTGTATCGTCAATATCTGGAGCGATTGTCAAGTGTGTGATCCAGAGATTTACCCAGAGAAACCTTGTACCACGTAGTCTGTATGACCTGCTGCACCACCGGGGGCTCATCCTCCATCTACAGGATACATATATATGTATGTGCTCTTACCAATGCCGTATACCATCTATAGACCTGTATACCAGCCATTATACTGTGCCGTATACCATCTATAGACCTGTATACCAGCCATTATCCCGTATACCATCCATTATACTATCCCGTATACCATCCATTATACTGTGCCGTATACCATCTATAGACCTGTATACCAGCCATTATACTATCCCGTATACATCTATAGACCTGTATACCAGCCATTATACTATCCCGTATACATCTATAGACCTGTATACCAGCCATTATACTGTGCCGTATACCATCTATAGACCTGTATACCAGCCATTATACTATCCCGTATACCATCTATAGACCTGTATACCAGCCATTATACTATCCCGTATACCATCTATAGACCTGTATACCAGCCATTATACTGTGCCGTATACCATCTATAGACCTGTATACCAGCCATTATACTGTGCCGTATACCATCTATAGACCTGTATACCAGCCATTATACTATCCCGTATACCATCTATAGACCTGTATACCAGCCATTATACTGTGCCGTATACCATCTATAGACCTGTATACCAGCCATTATACTGTGCCGTATACCATTTATAGACCTGTATACCATCCATTATACTGTGCCGTATACCATCTATAGACCTGTATACCATCCATTATACTGTGCCGTATACCATCTATAGACCTGTATACCAGCCATTATACTGTGCCGTATACCATCTATAGACCTGTATACCATCCATTATACTGTGCCGTATACCATCTATAGACCTGTATACCATCCATTATACTATCCCGTATACCATCCATTATACTATCCCGTATACCATCCATTATACTGTGCCGTATACCATCTATAGACCTGTATACCAGCCATTATACTATCCCGTATACATCTATAGACCTGTATACCAGCCATTATACTGTGCCGTATACCATCTATAGACCTGTATACCATCCATTATACTATCCCGTATACCATCTATAGACCTGTATACCAGCCATTATACTGTGCCGTATACCATCTATAGACCTGTATACCAGCCATTATACTATCCCGTATACCATCCATTATACTATCCCGTATACCATCTATAGACCTGTATACCATCCATTATACTATCCCGTATACCATCCATTATACTGTGCCGTATACCATCTATAGACCTGTATACCATCCATTATACTGTGCCGTATACCATCTATAGACCTGTATACCATCCATTATACTGTGCCGTATACCATCCATTATACTGTGCCGTATACCATCCATTATACTATCCCGTATACCATCTATAGACCTCTATACCATCCATTATACTATCCCGTATACCATCTGTAGACCTGTATACCATCCATTATACTATCCCGTATACATCTATAGACCTGTATACCATCCATTATCCCGTATACCATCTATAGACCTGTATACCATCCATTATACTATCCCGTATACCATCTATAGACCTGTATACCATCCATTATCCCGTATACCATCTATAGACCTGTATACCATCCATTATACTATCCCGTATACCATCTATAGACCTGTATACCATCCATTTTACTATCCCGTATACCATCTATAGAACTGTATGCCATCCATTATACTATCCCGTATACCATCTATAGACCTGTATACCATCCCGTATACCATCTATAGACCTGTATACCATCCATTATACTATCCCGTATACCATCTATAGACCTGTATACCATCCATTATACTGTGCCGTATACCATCTATAGACCTGTATACCAGCCATTATACTATCCCGTATACCATCTATAGACCTGTATACCATCCATTATACTATCCCGTATACCATCTATAGACCTGTATACCATCCATTATACTATCCCGTATACCATCTATAGACCTGTATACCATCCATTATCCCGTATACTATCTATAGACCTGTATACCAGCCATTATCCCGTATACCATCTATAGACCTGTATACCATCCATTATACTGTGCCGTATACCATCTATAGACCTGTATACCAGCCATTATATTATCCCGTATACCATCTATAGACCTGTATACCATCCATTATACTGTGCCGTATACCACCTATAGACCTGTATTGCATCCATTATACTATCCCGTATACCATCTATAGACCTGTATTGCATCCATTATCCCATATACCATCTATAGACCTGTATACCATCCATTATACTGTGCCGTATACCATCTATAGACCTGTATACCATTTATTATACTATCCCGTATACCATCTATAGACCTGTATACCATCCATTATATTGTGCCGTATACCATCTATAGACCTGTATACCATCCATTATACTATCCCGTATACCATCTATAGACCTGTATACCATCCATTATACTATCCCATATACCATCTATAGACCTGTATACCATCCATTATACTATCCCGTATACCATCTATAGACCTGTATACCAGCCATTATCCCATATACCATCTATAGACCTGTATACCATCCATTATCCCGTATACCAGCCATTATATTATCCCGTATACCATCTATAGACCTGTATACCAGCCATTATCCTGTATACCATCTATAGACCTGTATACCATCCATTATACTGTGCCGTATCCCATCTATAGACCTGTATACCAGCCATTATCCCGTATACCATCTATAGACCTGTATACCAGCCATTATCCCGTATACCATCTATAGACCTGTATACCATCCATTATACTATCCCGTATACCATCTATAGACCTGTATACCATCCATTATACTGTCCCGTATACCATCTATAGACCTGTATACCAGCCATTATACTATCCCGTATACCATCTATAGACCTGTATACCATCCATTATACTATCCCGTATACCATCCATTATACTATCCCGTATACCATCTATAGACCTGTATACCAGCCATTATCCCGTATACCTTCTATAGACCTGTATACCATTTATTATACTGTGCCGTATACCATCTATAGACCTGTATTGCATCCATTATACTATCCCGTATACCATCTATAGACCTGTATACCATCCATTATCCCATATACCATCTATAGACCTGTATACCAGCCATTATCCCGTATACCATCTATAGACCTGTATACCATCCATTATACTGTGCCGTATCCCATCTATAGACCTGTATACCATCCATTATCCGTATACCATCTATAGACCTGTATACCATCCATTATCCCGTATACCATCTATAGACCTGTATACCAGCCATTATCCCGTATACCATCTATAGACCTGTATACCATCCATTATACTGTGCCGTATACCATCTATAGACCTGTATACCAGCCATTATCCCGTATACCATCTATAGACCTGTATACCATCCATTATACTGTGCCGTATACCATCTATAGACCTGTATACCATCCATTATACTATCCCATATACCATCTATAGACCTGTATACCATCCATTATACTATCCCGTATACCATCTATAGACCTGTATACCAGCCATTATCCCGTATACCATCTATAGACCTGTATACCATCCATTATACTGTGCCGTATACCATCTATAGACCTGTATACCATCCATTATACTATCCCGTATACCATCTATAGACCTGTATACCATCCATTATACTATCCCGTATACCATCTATAGACCTGTATACCATCCATTATACTATCCCGTATACCATCTATAGACCTGTATTGCATCCATTATCCCATATACCATCTATAGACCTGTATACCATCCATTATCCCGTATACCAGCCATTATATTATCCCGTATACCATCTATAGACCTTTATACCAGCCATTATCCTGTATACCATCTATAGACCTGTATACCATCCATTATACTGTGCCGTATCCCATCTATAGACCTGTATACCAGCCATTATCCCGTATACCATCTATAGACCTGTATACCATCCATTATACTGTGCCGTATCCCATCTATAGACCTGTATACCATCCATTATCCCGTATACCATCTATAGACCTGTATACCAGCCATTATATTATCCTGTATACAATCTATAGACCTGTATACCATCCATTATCCCGTATACCATCTATAGACCTGTATACCAGCCATTATACTATCCCGTATACCATCTATAGACCTGTATACCAGCCATTATCCCGTATACCATCTATAGACCTGTATACCATCCATTATACTGTGCCGTATACCATCTATAGACCTGTATACCATCCATTATACTGTCCCGTATCCCATCTATAGACCTGTATACCATCCATTATATTATCCCGTATACCATCTATAGACCTGTATACCATCCATTATACTGTCCCGTATACTATCTATAGACCTGTATACCAGCCATTATCCCGTATACCATCTATAGACCTGTATACCATCCATTATCCCGTATACCATCTATAGACCTGTATACCAGCCATTATATTATCCCGTATACCATCTATAGACCTGTATACCATCCATTATACTGTCCCGTATACTATCTATAGACCTGTATACCAGCCATTATATTATCCCGTATACCATCTATAGACCTGTATACCATCCATTATCCCGTATACCATCTATAGACCTGTATACCATCCATTATCCCGTATACCATCTATAGACCTGTATACCATCCATTATCCCGTATACCATCTATAGACCTGTATACCAGCCATTATACTATCCCGTATACCATCTATAGACCTGTATACCATCCATTATACTATCCCGTATACCATCTATAGACCTGTATACCATCCATTATACTGTCCCGTATACTATCTATAGACCTGTATACCATCCATTATACTATCCCGTATACCATCTATAGACCTGTATACCATCCATTATACTGTGCCGTATACATCTATAGACCTGTATACCATCCATTATACTGTGCCGTATACCATCTATAGACCTGTATACCATCCATTATACTGTCCCGTATACCATCTATAGACCTGTATACCATTTATTATACTATCCCGTATACCATCTATAGACCTGTATACCAGCCATTATCCTGTATACCATCTATAGACCTGTATAGCAGCCATTATCCCGTATACCATCTATAGACCTGTATACCAGCCATTATACTATCCCGTATACCATCTATAGACCTGTATACCATCCATTATACTGTCCCGTATACTATCTATAGACCTGTATACCAGCCATTATCCCGTATACCATCTATAGACCTGTATACCAGCCATTATCCCGTATCCCGCCCACCACAATGGCCGTACAGGACCTAGACCCTGCCGCACCACTTTATAAACTTTCCCCGGTGAATCATTAGGAAAACACGGAGTGGGAATAATGGAGCTCAGTGCCGGTTTATGAGGCAAGAAGAAACAATGGGCTGGGTGGAGCAGGGTGGGTCCGAACGCCCAAGCTGGGCATGAAAGCTGCATAACAAAGCAGATGAGCAAGGAGGGCGTCTTCTCCAGACACATCTGAGGCCGGGGTGTGGGGCAGTGACAACCTGGAGGTTCCCTATAGCAGTCTCCTGAGGAGGAGGAGGAGGAGGAGGAGGCCGCTCCATCCACTACAGATTGTGTCATATGTCCGTCACCTCCGTATACTACTCTGGATGATGTCACTCCCGATCTTACCTGTATATAGGTCATATCTGTATGGCTGGAGGAGATGGAGCAGTCAGGGCTGTATCACCAGCTGCTGCTGCCCTAGGCGCTAAACCTGCAGACGCCCCATCTACACGCACCTATTGGCAATACCAGACCTGACCAATACCCCCCGCCCCCCCTGGCGATACCAGACCTGACCAATACCCCCCACCCCCCCTGGAAAAGACACCAGACCTGACCAATACCCCCCACCCCCCCCCCCCCCCCCCCCCCCCCCCGGCGATACCAGACCTGACCAATACCCCCCACCCCCCTGGAAAAGACACCAGACCTGACCAGTACCCCCCGCCCCCCCCTGGCGATACCAGACCTGACCAATACCCCCCACCCCCCTGGAAAAGACACCAGACCTGACCAATACCCCCACCCCCCTGGAAAAGACACCAGACCTGACCAATACCCCCCACCCCCCTGGAAAAGACACCAGACCTGACCAATACCCCCCACCCCCCTGGAAAAGACACCAGACCTGACCAATACCCCCCACCCCCCCTGGTGATACCAGACCTGACCAATACCCCCCGCCCCCCCTGGAAAAGACACCAGACCTGACCAATACCCCCCGCCCCCCTGGAAAAGACACCAGACCTGACCAATACCCCCCGCCCCCCTGGAAAAGACACCAGACCTGACCAATGCCCCCCCCCCCCCCCCGGAAAAGACACCAGACCTGACCAATACCCCCCACCCCCCTGGCGATACCAGACCTGACCAATACCCCCCACCCCCCTGGCGATACCAGACCTGACCAATACCCCCCACCCCCCTGGAAAAGACACCAGATTTACTGGCAAGTCTGAACCGGAGGAGAGAAACATAAAAACAAAAAAATTATTTTTTTCTGCCCCCTGCTCCTGCCCTAGGCCCCGGACCACGGGTGCCTAGGGGTAAATACGGCCCTGGGACCAGTCACCTTGATGGCTTCAGTGAGGATGTTCTGTAACTCAGGGGAGCGTCACACGGAGCCGATGTGCAGCAGATTGGACTAAACACAGCATCAAGTCCGCTGCAATACAGTACGTGTGAACGCGCCCTAAAGGTAAAATTGATGGCTACAGATCTAACCACAAAAGCTGCAACGTGTCTCCATGTGTCAGGAGATGACCAAAACCTTTGTCGGCTGTGATGGACATATAGAGGATAGCAACCAGGAGATGACCAAAACCTTTGTCGGCTGTGATGGACATATAGAGGATAGCAACCAGGAGATGACCAAAACCTTTGCTATCCTCTATATGTCCATCACAGCCGACAACATGGAAACTGGGATGTACAGCAAAGCCAAATACAATCTCCTATATATTATATAAGATGCCTACAGCCACCTCCCGTCCACCATGTACCTACAGCCACCTCCCGTCCACCATGTACCTACAGCCACCTCCCGTCCTCCATGTACCTGCAGCCACCTCCCGTCCACCATGTACCTGCAGCCAGCTCCCGTCCACCATGTACCTGCAGCCACCTCCCGTCCTCCACGTACCTGCAGCCACCTCCCGTCCACCACGTACCTGCAGCCACCTCCCGTCCACCACGTACCTGCAGCCACCTCCCGTCCTCCACGTACCTGCAGCCATCTCCCGTCCACCACGTACCTACAGCCACCTCCCGTCCTCCATGTACCTGCAGCCACCTCCCGTCCACCATGTACCTGCAGCCACCTCCCGTCCTCCATGTACCTGCAGCCACCTCCCGTCCTCCATGTACCTACAGCCACCTCCCGTCCTCCATGTACCTGCAGCCACCTCCCGTCCTCCATGTACCTGCAGCCACCTCCCGTCCTCCATGTACCTACAGCCACCTCCCGTCCACCATGTACCTGCAGCCACCTCCCGTCCTCCATGTACCTGCAGCCACCTCCCGTCCTCCATGTACCTGCAGCCACCTCCCGTCCTCCATGTACCTACAGCCACCTCCCGTCCACCATGTACCTGCAGCCACCTCCCGTCCTCCATGTACCTACAGCCACCTCCCGTCCACCATATACCTGCAGCCACCTCCCGTCCAGTCCTCCATGTACCTGCAGCCATCTCCCGTCCACCATGTACCTGCAGCCACCTCCCGTCCTCCATGTACCTGCAGCCACCTCCCGTCCTCCATGTACCTGCAGCCACCTCCCGTCCACCATGTACCTGCAGCCACCTCCCGTCCACCATGTACCTGCAGCCACCTCCCGTCCCGTCCTCCATATACCTGCAGCCACCTCCCGTCCTTCATATACCTGCAGCCACCTCCCGTCCACCATGTACCTGCAGCCACCTCCCGTCCACCATGTACCTACAGCCACCTCCCGTCCTCCATGTACCTACAGCCATCTCCCGTCCACCATGTACCTACAGCCACCTCCCGTCCCGTCCACCATGTACCTGCAGCCATCTCCCGTCCACCATGTACCTGCAGCCATCTCCCGTCCACCATGTACCTGCAGCCATCTCCCGTCCCGTCCACCATGTACCTGCAGCCATCTCCCGTCCACCATGTACCTGCAGCCACCTCCCGTCCCGTCCTCCATATACCTGCAGCCACCTCCCGTCCTTCATATACCTGCAGCCACCTCCCGTCCAGTCCACCATGTACCTGCAGCCACCTCCCGTCCCGTCCTCCATATACCTGCAGCCACCTCCCGTCCTTCATATACCTGCAGCCACCTCCCGTCCAGTCCTCCATGTACCTGCAGCCATCTCCCGTCCACCATGTACCTGCAGCCAGCTCCCGTCCTCCATGTACCTGCAGCCACCTCCCGTCCTCCACGTGCCTGCAGCCACCTCCCGTCCACCACGTGCCTGCAGCCACCTCCCGTCCACCACGTACCTGCAGCCACCTCCCGTCCACCACGTACCTGCAGCCACCTCCCGTCCACCACGTACCTGCAGCCACCTCCCGTCCACCACGTACCTGCAGCCACCTCCCGTCCACCATGTACCTGCAGCCACCTCCCGTCCCGTCCTCCATATACCTGCAGCCACCTCCCGTCCTTCATATACCTGCAGCCACCTCCCGTCCAGTCCTCCATGTACCTGCAGCCATCTCCCGTCCACCATGTACCTGCAGCCATCTCCCGTCCACCATGTACCTGCAGCCACCTCCCGTCCACCATGTACCTACAGCCACCTCCCGTCCTCCATGTACCTACAGCCATCTCCCGTCCACCATGTACCTACAGCCACCTCCCGTCCCGTCCACCATGTACCTGCAGCCATCTCCCGTCCACCATGTACCTGCAGCCATCTCCCGTCCTCCATGTACCTGCAGCCATCTCCCGTCCTCCATGTACCTGCAGCCATCTCCCGTCCACCATGTACCTGCAGCCATCTCCCGTCCACCATGTACCTGCAGCCATCTCCCGTCCACCATGTACCTGCAGCCATCTCCCGTCCACCATGTACCTGCAGCCATCTCCCGTCCACCATGTACCTGCAGCCATCTCCCGTCCACCATGTACCTGCAGCCATCTCCCGTCCACCATGTACCTACAGCCACCTCCCGTCCTCCATGTACCTACAGCCATCTCCCGTCCACCATGTACCTGCAGCCACCTCCCGTCCTTCATATACCTGCAGCCACCTCCCGTCCTTCATATACCTGCAGCCACCTCCCGTCCTTCATATACCTGCAGCCACCTCCCGTCCTCCATGTACCTACAGCCACCTCCCGTCCTCCATATACCTGCAGCCACCTCCCGTCCACCATGTACCTACAGCCACCTCCCGTCCACCATGTACCTACAGCCACCTCCCGTCCTTCATATACCTGCAGCCACCTCCCGTCCTTCATATACCTGCAGCCACCTCCCGTCCACCATGTACCTACAGCCACCTCCCGTCCTTCATATACCTGCAGCCACCTCCCGTCCACCATGTACCTACAGCCACCTCCCGTCCTTCATATACCTGCAGCCACCTCCCGTCCTTCATATACCTGCAGCCACCTCCCGTCCACCATGTACCTACAGCCACCTCCCGTCCTTCATATACCTGCAGCCACCTCCCGTCCACCATGTACCTGCAGCCACCTCCCGTCCTTCATATACCTGCAGCCACCTCCCGTCCACCATGTACCAGCAGCCATCTCCAGTATCTCATTCTTGTATAACCATCACCTGTCCATCATATACCTACAGAAATCTAATGTCAATTACAGCCGACCGTGGAATGGTGATGCTACAGCAAGGCTATACCAGGTTTCTTATAGCTGAGTGAGGTTTAGTTTCCAAAACGCATCAAATACCACTGTATGAATAAAGAGCTTTCCTGGATTTTCTCTACATTTGTTGTGCCAGAAGCTTCTTTTCTAACCGATTTCCTATCATCTATCTCCTGTTCACCATACATTTACTGCCATCCCCCATATCTCGTCTACTGCCATTTTCTGTCCACCAATCTCTCGTATCTTATTGTTTTACAGTCCTCTACCGTCTACCATATGCGCAAGGTCATATGTCTAGAGCCATCTAATGTTCATCATTGCTGACCGATGATCCTATATCATAACATACGCCTACAGCCATCTCCTGTATCTTCTTCGTCTACGGCCATCTCCTGTCCACCATATGCCTACAGCCATCTCCTGTCCACCATATGCCTACAGCCATCTCCTGTCCACCATACAGTATACATAAAGTCCTCTCCTGTCCACCATACGCCTACAGCCATCTCCTGTCCACCATACAGTATACATAAAGTCCTCTCCTGTCCACCATACACCTACAGCCATCTCCTGTCCACCATACAGTATACATAAAGTCCTCTCCTGTCCACCATACGCCTACAGCCATCTCCTGTCCACCATACAGTATACATAAAGTCCTCTCCTGTCCACCATACGCCTACAGCCATCTCCTGTCCACCATACAGTATACATAAAGTCCTCTCCTGTCCACCATACACCTACAGCCATCTCCTGTCCACCATACAGTATACATAAAGTCCTCTCCTGTCCACCATACGCCTACAGCCATCTCCTGTCCACCATACAGTATACATAAAGTCCTCTCCTGTCCACCATACACCTACAGCCATCTCCTGTCCACCATACAGTATACATAAAGTCCTCTCCTGTCCACCATACGCCTACAGCCATCTCCTGTATCTCATTCGTCTACAGCCATCTCCTGTCCACCATACACCTACAGCCATCTCCTGTCCACCATACACCTACAGCCATCTCCTGTCCACCATACACCTACAGCCATCTCCTGTCCACCATACACCTACAGCCATCTCCATCCCAGTAGATCAGCAGTTTCTGAAATACTCAGACCAGCCCTTCTGGCACCAACAACCATGCCACGTTCAAAGGCCTCAAATCACCTTTCTTCCCCATACTGATGCTCGGTTTGAACTGCAGGAGATTGTCTTGACCATGTCTACATGCCTAAATGCCGCCATGTGATTGGCTGATTAGGAATTAAGTGGTAACGTGCAGTTGGACAGGTGTACCTAATAAAGTGGCCAGTGAGTGTAGATTTATCTTCTGTCCACCATATGCCTACAGCCATCTCCCACGAGGTGAGGGACATGTTGTTTTCCCCCTATACTCCTTAAGTAGAGGTCCGGTCGGACGCCACCGGGACCCTAGTCGGCGCAGAGGTCCGGTCGGACGCCACCGGGACCCTAGTCGGCGCAGAGGTCCGGTCGGACGCCACCGGGACCCTAGTCGGCGCAGAGGTCCGGTCGGACGCCACCGGGACCCTAGTCCGCGCAGAGGTCCGGTCGGACGCCACCCGGACCCTAGTCCGCGCAGAGGTCCGGTCGGACGCCACCCGGACCCTAGTCCGCGCAGAGGTCCGGTCGGACGCCACCCGAAGAGGGGAGGACTGCAGGAGTGACTCAAGGAGCCACCATGGGGCTGGACACTGGTTCAATCTCTTGGAATGTGATTGCTTCATTTCTGTTCTGGATACAATGGCCGCAGCGAGGTTCATGGAGACTGCTGGGACGCTGTCACACCTGCTGCCTCCCTGCTATGTGCCTGGACTGGCCCACCTCAGGGCTCCACCTGTGTCATCCCAGACAGGTGAGTCTGCGCTTCGGCTGCTCGGGAATGTGGCCATATTAGTGTGATTAATGCACATTGCCCCAAACCCTCTACGCCCTGAGACGAGGGAGACTGTCAGCAGGCAGGTCTCCTGAATACTTACACGCTAATGGTGTCCTCAGCCAGGTGTCACCTTGTTTACCAGGTGCTTCTGAAGCAGAGGACTGTAGTGGCCCCTCGCCCATACATCAGCATGGTGGGGAACCCATTGTGTCCTCAACCTCAAGCTCCTGGGGTCCCCCCCTTATACTACTAAGGTCTATCGTCGGGGGCCCCCATCCCACCCCCTTATACTACTAAGGTCTATCGTCGGGGGCCCCCATCCCACCCCCTTATAGTGCCAGGGTCCATCGTCGGGGGCCCCCATCCCACCCCCTTATAGTGCCAGGGTCCATCGTATACACACAGTATACAGAGGATATAGGTATACACACACACACAGTATACAGAGGCTATAGGTATACACACACACACAGTATACAGAGGCTATAGGTATACACACACACACAGTATACAGAGGCTATAGGTATACACACACACACAGTATACAGAGGCTATAGGTATACACACACACACAGTATACAGAGGCTATAGGTATACACACACACACAGTATACAGAGGCTATAGGTATACACACACACACACACACAGTATACAGAGGCTATAGGTATACACACACACACAGTATACAGAGGCTATAGGTATACACACACACACAGTATACAGAGGCTATAGGTATACACACACACACACACAGTATACAGAGGCTATAGGTATACACACACACACACAGTATACAGAGGCTATAGGTACACACACACACACACACACAGTATACAGAGGCTATAGGTACACACACACACACACAGTATACAGAGGCTATAGGTACACACACACAGTATACAGAGGCTATAGGTACACACACACACACACACAGTATACAGAGGCTATAGGTATACACACACACACACACAGTATACAGAGGCTATAGGTATACACACACACACACAGTATACAGAGGCTATAGGTATACACACACACACACACACACACAGTATACAGAGGCTATAGGTATACACACACACACACACAGTATACAGAGGCTATAGGTATACACACACACACACAGTATACAGAGGCTATAGGTATACACACACACAGTATACAGAGGCTATAGGTATACACACACACACACACAGTATACAGAGGCTATAGGTATACACACACACACACACACAGTATACAGAGGCTATAGGTATACACACACACACACACAGTATACAGAGGCTATAGGTATACACACACACACACAGTATACAGAGGCTATAGGTATACACACACACACAGTATACAGAGGCTATAGGTATACACACACACACACACAGTATACAGAGGCTATAGGTATACACACACACACACACAGTATACAGAGGCTATAGGTATACACACACACACACACAGTATACAGAGGCTATAGGTATACACACACACACACAGTATACAGAGGCTATAGGTATACACACACACAGTATACAGAGGCTATAGGTATACACACACACACACACAGTATACAGAGGCTATAGGTATACACACACACACACACAGTATACAGAGGCTATAGGTATACACACACACACACAGTATACAGAGGCTATAGGTATACACACACACACAGTATACAGAGGCTATAGGTATACACACACACACACAGTATACAGAGGCTATAGGTATACACACACACAGTATACAGAGGCTATAGGTACACACACACACACACAGTATACAGAGGCTATAGGTATACACACACACACACAGTATACAGAGGCTATAGGTATACACACACACACACACACAGTATACAGAGGCTATAGGTATACACACACACACACACAGTATACAGAGGCTTTATCCACCTGTACATGATGGGCTCCCTGTATATGATGGGCTCCCTGTATATGTTGCTGCACTGGTCTCCTGTATGATATGGTCCCTGTATCCACCTGTATGATATGGTCCCTGTATCCACCTGTATATGATATGGTCCCTGTATCCACCTGTATATGATATGGTCCCTGTATCCACCTGTATGATATGGTCCCTGTATCCACCTGTATGATATGGTCCCTGTATATGTTGCTGCTCTGGACCCCTGTATGATATGGTCCCTGTATCCACCTGTATATGATATGGTCCCTGTATATGTTGCTGCTCTGGCCTCCTGTATGATATGGTCCCTGTATATGTTGCTGCATTGGCCTCCTGTATGATATGGTCCCTGTATCCACCTGTATATGATATGGTCCCTGTATCCACCTGTATGATATGGTCCCTGTATCCACCTGTATATGATATGGTCCCTGTATATGTTGCTGCATTGGCCTCCTGTATGATATGGTCCCTGTATCCACCTGTATGATATGGTCCCTGTATCCACCTGTATGATATGATCCCTGTATCCACCTGTATGATATGGTCCCTGTATATGTTGCTGCATTGGCCTCCTGTATGATATGGTCCCTGTATCCACCTGTATATGATATGGTCCCTGTATCCACCTGTATGATATGATCCCTGTATCCACCTGTATGATATGGTCCCTGTATATGTTGCTGCATTGGCCTCCTGTATGATATGGTCCCTGTATCCACCTGTATATGATATGGTCCCTGTATATGTTGCTGCTCTGGCCTCCTGTATGATATGGTCCCTGTATATGTTGCTGCTCTGGACCCCTGTATACAGCCCCCCCTCCTTACCTGGACAGGTGAGCAGCAGTAGTAGTAGTAGTTGTGCCCCCCAGATCCCCCGGTGTGGTCCCAGCATGGTCTGTGCCCCAGCAGCTCGCAGTAGTCCAGCCAGTAGCCCACAATCCAGCGGCAGGGAGGTGACTCTCTCAGCTTCTCGCTTTCCTCTCTCTTCTCAGTTCCGGATTTAAAAGTTGACAAACGAGTTCCAAAAAGGCTAAACCTGTGCGAGGTGTGTAACCCTGGGGGGGAGGGGGGAGAGGGGAGAGGGGAGAGGGAGCAGCAGTAGTCACTGACATCCCCACAGCTGCCCATTCCTCCTGCATGATCAGCCCAGCCGAGTGTCCATGCACTGGGGAGAGGAAGACATGCCAGGAGCATCAGCCATATTCCTATGCAACCGCACCATGCACAGTCCTATCCAACCACCCCATGCACAGTCCTATCCAACCGCACCATGCACAGTCCTATCCAACCGCACCATGCACAGTCCTCACCAACCGCACCATGCACAGTCCTCTCCAACCGCCCCATGTGCAGTCCTCTCCAACCGCCCCATGCACAGTCCTATCCAACCGCACCATGCACAGTCCTCTCCAACCGCCCCATGCACAGTCCTCTCCAACCGCACCATGCACAGTCCTCTCCAACCGCCCCATACGCAGTCCTCTCCAACCGCCCCATGTGCAGTCCTATCCAACCGCACCATGCGCAGTCCTCTCCAACCGCCCCATGCACAGTCCTCTCCAACCGCCCCATGCACAGTCCTCTCCAACCGCCCCATGCACAGTCCTCTCCAACCGCCCCATGCACAGTCCTCTCCAACCGCCCCATGCACAGTCCTCTCCAACCGCCCCATGCGCAGTCCTCTCCAACCGCCCCATGCACAGTCCTATCCAACCGCACCATGCACAGTCCTCTCCAACCGCCCCATACACAGTCCTCTCCAACCGCCCCATGTGCAGTCCTCTCCAACCGCCCCATGCACAGTCCTATCCAACCGCCCCATGTGCAGTCCTCTCCAACCGCCCCATGCACAGTCCTATCCAACCGCCCCATGCACAGTCCTCTCCAACCGCCCCATGCACAGTCCTCTCCAACCGCCCCATGCACAGTCCTCTCCAACCGCACCATGCACAGTCCTCTCCAACCGCCCCATACGCAGTCCTCTCCAACCGCCCCATGCACAGTCCTCTCCAACCGCCCCATGCACAGTCCTATCCAACCGCACCATGCACAGTCCTCTCCAACCGCCCCATGCACAGTCCTCTCCAACCGCACCATGCACAGTCCTCTCCAACCGCCCCATGCACAGTCCTATCCAACCGCACCATGCACAGTCCTCTCCAACCGCACCATGCACAGTCCTCTCCAACCGCCCCATGCACAGTCCTCTCCAACCGCCCCATGCACAGTCCTCTCCAACCGCCCCATGCACAGTCCTCTCCAACCGCCCCATGCACAGTCCTCTCCAACCGCCCCATGCACAGTCCTCTCCAACCGCACCATGCACAGTCCTCTCCAACCGCCCCATGCACAGTCCTCTCCAACCCCCCATGCACAGTCCTCTCCAACCGCCCCATACACAGTCCTCTCCAACCCCCCCATGCACAATCCTCTCCAACTGCACCATACACAGTCCTCTCCAACCGCCCCATGCACAGTCCTCTCCAACCGCCCCATGCACAGTCCTCTCCAACCGCCCCATGCACAGTCCTCTCCAACCGCCCCATGCACAGTCCTCTCCAACCGCCCCATGCACAGTCCTCTCCAACCGCCCCATGCACAGTCCTCTCCAACCGCCCCATGCACAGTCCTCTCCAACCGCCCCATGCACAGTCCTCTCCAACCGCCCCATGCACAGTCCTCTCCAACCGCACCATGCACAGTCCTCTCCAACCGCCCCATACACAGTCCTCTCCAACCGCCCCATGCACAGTCCTCTCCAACCCCCCATACGCAGTCCTCTCCAACTGCCCCATGCACAGTCCTCTCCAACCCCCCATGCGCAGTCCTCTCCAACCGCCCCATGCGCAGTCCTCTCCAACCGCCCCATACACAGTCCTCTCCAACCGCCCCATGCACAGTCCTCTCCAACTGCCCCATGCACAGTCCTCTCCAACCGCCCCATGCACAGTCCTCTCCTACCGCCCCATGCACAGGCCTCTCCAACCCCCCATACGCAGTCCTCTCCAACCGCCCCATGCACAGTCCTCTCCTACCGCCCCATGCACAGTCCTCTCCAACAGCCGACACCATAGCCCCCATACACATTACTGAGCCCAATGGTCCTGCCAGAATCCTCCATCCCTTGATACAGAATAAATTTGCGCTTGTGCCCTTTTCATGTACTGCACAAAAATCTCCAATCTATGCGCTAAGAGTTATCATTAGGCGCACAGACCTTGATGAATCTTTTTTTTTTTTTTTTTTTTTTTTTTTTTTTTTTTACTAAAAACTACTCCAGAGTCTGACTGGAGAAAGGTTCCACACTTTTTTGCCTAAAAGTTCATATGTTGCATATGATAAATCTGGCTACAAAGTAGTTAGTGAAAACAGCACAGGTGGCGCCAACTGAGCAAAAAGAGTACAAACCCCAAATAGTAGTGCAAAAAGACTGATAAGTGTGCCCCGAAATCTGCAAATCCCAACCCCAAAACTGACTCTAAGCAAAACCCCATCCCTAATCCAAACCTTAAAACTGATCTTAACCCCACCCAAACCCCATAACTGATCCTAACTTAACAGAAACCCGAAAAAACTGACCCTAACCTCACTGAAACCCTAAAACTGATCCTAACCCCACCCCTAACTTCATAGCTCAAGCAATCCTACCTAAACCCCAAAACTGATTCTAATTCCCCAACCCCAAAACTGATCCTTACCCGAAAGAAATGCTCACAGTCCCTGTTGGCCTTGACATGATTTCCCAGAATGTGGTGCAGTATAGTCGCATAAGATATATATATATATATAAGTACACATACACACATATTTACATATATAGACACACATCATGTGTATGGGTACAACATACAGTGCACACAATGGCCCACATATACTAAAGTGGCTCTGCCAGAATTCTGTCTGGAAAAACATTCTCCACATTTATTGTGCATTTTTGCAACTTTTTAGACACTTAGGCACCAAAAATCCTAAAAAATTGCACCAGAAATTGGCTGAGAATTCTGCCACACTTAAAGCAAAGTAATAGCTTGTGTAAATTACGGGTAGACAGTCCTTATGTGTGACATATTTCTCAAACAGCCTTCATTTTAATAGGAAATCACAGAGATAAATGATTGGTGAGAAATCGTGGTGATTGATGATCAGTGAAATATAATAAATGATAAAATAGAAAGAAATCATAGTGATTGATGACTGTTGAGAAATCATACTGATTGATGACTGGTGAAAAATCATAGTGAATGATGACTGGTGAGAAATCACAGTGATTAATGACTGGTGAGAAATCATGGTGATTGATGAATGGTGTGAAATCATAGTGACTGATGACCGGTGAGAAATCATAGTAATTGATGACTGGTGAAAAATCATAGTGAATGATGACTGGTGAGAAATCACAGTGATTGATGACTGGTGAGAAATCATGGTGATTAATAACTGGTGAGAAATCATAGTGATTGATGACTTGTGAGCAATCATAGTGATTGATGATCAGTGAAATATAATAAATGATAAAATAAAGAGAAATCATAGTTATTAATGATTGGTGAAAAATCCCAGTGATTGATGACTGTTGATAAATCATAGTGATTGATGACCGATGAGAAATCATGGTGATTGATGACTAGTGAGAAATCATAGTCATTGATGACTGGTGAGATATCATAGTGAGAAATTATAGTCATTGATGACTGGTGAGAAATCTTCGTGATTGATGACCGGTGAGAAATCATAGTGACTAATGGCGGGTGAAATATCATAGTGATTGATGACTGGTTAGAAATCACAGTGAATGATGACTGTTGAGAAATCATGGGGATTGGTGAACTGTGAGAAATAATAGAGACTGATGACCGTTGAGAAATCAGTAAATGATGACTGGTGAGAAATCATAGTGACTGATGACTGGTGAGAAATCATAGTGATTAATAATCAGTGAAATATGATAAATGAGATAAAATAGAGAGAAATCATACTTATTGATGACTGGTGAGAAATCTTAGTGATTGATAACCGGTGAGAAATCATAGTGACTGATGACTGGTGAGAAATCATAGTGATTAATGACTGTTGATAAATCATAGTGATTGATGACTGGTGAGAAATCATAGTGATTAATAATCAGTGAAATATGATAAATGATATAAAATAGAGAGAAATCATACTTATTGATGACTGGTGAGAAATCATAGTGACTGATGACTGGTGAGAAATCTTAGTGATTAATGACTGTTGATAAATCATAGTGATTGATGACTGATGAGAAATCATAGTGATTGATGACTGTTGATAAATCTTAGTGATTGATAACCGGTGAGAAATCATAGTGACTGATGACTGGTGAGAAATCATAGTGATTAATGACTGTTGATAAATCATAGTGATTGACGACTGATGAGAAATCATAGTGATTGATGACTGTTGATAAATCTTAGTGATTGTTAACCGGTGAGAAATCATAGTGATTGATGACTGTTGATAAATCTTAGTGATTGATAACCGGTGAGAAATCATAGTGATAGATGATTGGTGAGAAATCATAGTGACTGATGACCGGTGAGAAATCATAGTGATAGATGATTGGTGAGAAATCATGGTGACTGATGACTGGTGAGAAATCATAGTGATTGATGACTGGCGAGAAACCACAGTGATAGATGACTGGTGAGAAATCATAGTGATTGATGACTTGTGAGAAATCACATTGATTGATGACTGTTAATAAATCATAGTGATTGATGACTGGTGAGAAATCATGGTGACTGATGATTATTGATAAATCATAGTTATTGATGACCGGTGAGAAATCATAGTGATTGATTACTTTTGAGAAATCATAGTTATTGATGATCAGTGAAATATAATAAATGATAAAATAGAGAAATCATAGTGATTGATGACCAGTGTGAAAACACAGTGATTGATGACTGTTGATAAATCACAGTCACTGATGACCTGTAAGAAATCATGGTGATTGATGACCAGTGGGAAATCACAGTGATTGATGACCTGTGAAAAATCATAGTGATTGATGACTGGTGAGAAATCACAGTGATTGATGACCTATGAGAAATCATAGAGAATGATGACTGGTGAGAAATCATAGTGATTGATGACTGGTGAGAAATCATAGTGATTGATGACTGGTAAAAAATCATGGTGATTGATGACTGGTAAGAAATCATAGTGATTGATGACTGGTAAGAAATCACAGTGATTGATGACCTATGAAAAATCATAGAGAATGATGACTGTGAGAAATCATAGTGATTGATGACCAGTGTGAAATCACAGTGATTGATGACTGGTGAGAAATCATAGTGACGGATGACTGGTGAGAAATCATAGTGATTGATGACTGTTTATAAATCTTAGTGATTAATGATCAGTGAGAAATCACAGTGATTGATGACTGGTCATAAATCATAATGATTGATGATCAGTGAAATATAATAAATGATAAAATAGAGAGAAATCATAGTGATTGATGAATGTTGAGAAATCACAGTGATTGATGACTGTTGAGAAATCATAGTGATTGATGACTGTTGTGAAATCATAGTGACTGATGACCAGTGAGAAATCATAGTAATTGATGACTGGTGAAAAATCATAGTGAATGATGAGTTGTGAGCAATCACAGTGATTGATGACTGGTGAGTAATCATGGTAATTGATTACTGTTGATAAATCACAGTGATTGATGACTGTTGATAAATCATAGTGATTGATGATCAGTGAAATATAATAAATCATAAAATAGAAAGAAATCATAGTTTTGATGACTGGTGAAAAATCACAGTGACTGATGACCGGTGAGAAATTATAGTAATTGATGACAGATGAGAAATCAGGGTGATTGATGAATGGTGAAAAATCATAGGGGGAGATTTATCAAACATGGTTTAAAGTGAAACTGGCCCAGTTGCAACTAGCAACCAATCAGATTACACTTTTCATTTTCCATTTTCCAAAGAGTCTGTGAGGAATGAAAAGTGGAATCTAATTGGTTGCTAGGGGCAACTGAACCAGTTTCCCTTTACACCATGTTTGATAAATCTCCCCCATAGTGACTGTTGACTGGTGAGAAATCATAGTGATTGATGACCTGTAAGAAATGATAGTAATTGATGACTGGTGAAACATCATAGTGATTGATGACTGGTGAGAAATCACAGTAATTGATGACTGGTGAGAAATCATGGTGATTAATGAATGGTGAGACATCACAGTGATTGATGACTGTTGCTAAATCATAGTGATTGATGACTGGTGAGCAATCTTAGTGATTGATGATCAGTGAAATATAATAAATGATAAAATAAAGAGAAATCATAGTTATTAATGATTGGTGAAAAATCACAGTGATTGATGACCGGTGAGAAATCATAGTGATTGAGGACTGGTGAAAAATCCCAGTGATTAATGACTGTTGATAAATCATGGTGATTGATGACTGGTGAGAAATCATAGTCATTGATGACTGGTGAGATATCATAGTGAGAAATCATAGTCATTGATGACCGGTGAGAAATCATAGTGACTAATGACCGGTGAAATATCATAGTGATTGATGACTAGTTAGAAATCACAGTGAATGATGACTGTTGAGAAATCATGGGGATTGGTGAACTGTGAGAAATAATAGAGACTGATGACCTTTGAGAAATCAGTAAATGATGACTGGTGAGAAATAACAGTGACTGATAACTGGTGACAAATCATAGTAACTGATGACTGGTCAGAAATCACAGTGATTGATGGCTGTTGATAAATCATAGTGATTGATTACCGGTGAGAAATCATGGTGATTGATGACTATTGATAAATCATAGTGATTGATGACCGGTGAGAAATCATAGTGAATGATGACTGGTGAGAAATCATAGTGATTAATAATCAGTGAAATATGATAAATGATAAAATAGAGAGAAATCATACTTATTGATGACTGTTGATAAATCATAGTGACTGATGACTGGTGAGAAATCATAGTGATTAATTACTGTTGATAAATCATAGTGATTGATGACTGATGAGAAATCAAAGTGATTGATGACTGTTGATAAATCTTAGTAATTGATAACCGGTGAGAAATCATAGTGATAGATGACTGGTGAGAAATCATAGTGATTGATGACTGGTGAGAAATCACATTGATTGATTACTGTTGATAAATCATAGTGATTGATGACTGGTGAGAAATCATGGTGACTGATGATTATTGATAAATCATAGTTATTGATGACCGGTGATAAATCATAGTGATTGATTACTGGTGAGAAATCATAGTTATTGATGATCAGTGAAATATATTAAATGATAAAATAGAGAGAAATCAAAGTTATTGATGACTAGTGAAAAATCACAATGATTGATGACTGGTGATAAATCATGGTGATTGATGACTGTTGATAAATCATAGTTATTGATGACCGATGAGAAATCATATTGACTGATTACTGGTGAGAAATCATAGTGAGAAATCATAGTGATTGATGACTGTTGATAATTTTAGTGATTAATGATCGGTAAGAAATCACAGTGATGACTGGTAAGAAATCAGTGATTGATGATCAGTGAAATATAGTAAATGATAAAATAGAGAGAAATCACAGTGATTGATGACTTGTAAGAAATCATAGTGATTGATGACCTGTGAGAAATCATAGTGACTGATGACAGTTGAGAAGTCATAGTAAATGATGACTGATGAAAAATCATAGTGATTGGTGACTGGTGAGAAATCACAGTGATTGATGACTGGTGAGAAATCATGGTGATTGATGATCAGTAAAATATATTAAATGATTAAATAGAGAGAAATCATAGTGATTGATGACCAGTGAGAAATCATAGTTATTGATGACTGGTTAAAAATCACAGTGATTGATGATTAGTGAGAAATCCTAGTGATTGATGACTGGTGAGAAATCCTAGTGATTAAAGATTATTAATAAATCAGTGATTGATTACCAATGAGAGATCATGGTGATTGATGACTGGTGAGAAATCATAGTGAGAAATCATGGTGATTGATGACCAGTGAGAAATCACAGTGACTAATGACCGGTGAGAAATCATAGTAATTGATAACTGGTGAGAAATCATAGTGATTGATGACTGTTGATAAATCATAGTTATTGATGACTAGGGAGAAACCATGGTGATTTATGACTATTGATAAATCATAGTGATTGATGACCGATGAGAAATCATAGTGATTGATGACGGGTAAGAAATCATAGCTATTGATGATAAGTGAAATAAAATAAATGATAAAATAGAGAGAAATCATAGTTATTGATGACTGGTGAAAAATCACAGTCATTAGAGATGAGCGAGTAGTGAAATATTCGACTTTCGAGAATTCGAATCGAATAGGCACCAAGATTCGACTATTCAAACGAAAATTTGATCCCATTATAGTCTATGGGGAAAAAAATCTCGGCACTTGGAAATCCAATTTCGACCACTTGGAGGTCACCAAGTCCCCATGAAACCTCCCTAAACGATGCCAACACCTCCGGAATGACACTGGGAAATTAGGGGGATCATGCCTGGGTTCACCCAACACCCCAAAATCACAGTATAATGCCACTCTCCGCAGTTGCAAAGGAAAATTATTTGTGAATGCTTTACGAACGTTTACGGCAATGTTCACACATTTCCTTCGTATTTCTTGCGTTACATACATGATTCCAATGTGCGTCCGTAGAGTGTCTTGTTATTCGCGCGTATCACGCGTCATGCTGTACAAACATTACTGGAACAGTATGTATGACGTGCCTTTTTCTGGGCTACTGGCACAATAGTTATCACGTGCCTTTTACTAGGCAACTGGCATAATATGTATAACTGAAAGAGTAGTAGATATCTGGAACAAACTTCCAGCAGAGGTGGTTGGTAAATCTACAATACAGAATTTAAACACGCCTGGGATAAACATACATCTATCCTAAGATAATAAGAAAGAAAATACTAAAAGGGCCGACTAGATGGACCAAGTGGTCTTTTTCTGCCGACAATCTTCTATTTCCATGTTTACGTGCCCTTAGTGGGCTAAACCAGGGACACTATGGGGGAGATTTATGAAAGGGTGTAAATATACACCTGGTGTAAACTGCCAGCAGCAACCAATCATAGCTCCTCTTATATTCTACCAGAGCTGAAAGCTGAGCTGTGATTGGTTGCTGTGGGCAGTTTACACCAGGTGTATATTTACACCCTTTCATAAATCTCCCCCTATAAGTCACTTGTACACACAGGGTACTGGAATGAATACACCTGCTGCTGCTGTTATATCATCTATCTCTTAGCCCTGAGAAGCTTTGGATTCAGAGATGACTTTTTCGCTGGATCTTCGCCCTGAGAAGGACATTTGGGTTGTGCAGTAATCCTGCCTGACCAAACACTACTAAATCCTATCTCTCCCTGCTCCAAGATCTCTCCCTGACTAGGTTGAAAGCGCATCTGCCTTCGAGAAGCGGAAGTCAATTATTAAACATTCGAGGTTATGTGGTTCAGCCATCCAATGAGGGTAGACGCCGTTTTGGCGCTGCGTGCGTACTCGCAGGGTCCCTCATGGCCTCCCTGCATGGTGATTAGATTAAAAAAAGTGCGCTGGGAGGGCTTTCAAATGTTTCCCGCGTATTTGTCACACTACTCAATTGAATTCGAATCTTTCGAATACCCCAATATTCCATTGAATACCATCTCGATCGAATCGTATTCGCTCATCTCTAATAGTCATTAATGACCGGTGAGAAGTCATGGTGATTAATCACTATTGATAAATCATAGTAATCGATGACTGTTGAGAAATGATAGTAATTGATGACCAGTGAGAAATCATAGTGATTGATGACTGGTTAGAAACCCCAGTGATTGATGAATGTTGAGAAATCATAGTAATTGATGACTGGTGAGAAATCATAGTGATTGATGACTGGTGAGAAATCCCAGTGATTGATAACTGGTGAGAAAGCATGGTGATTGATGACTGGTGAGAAATCATAGTAATTGATGACTGGTGAGAAATCATAGTAATTGATGGCTGGTGCGAAATCACAGTGATTAATGACTGTTGATAAATCATAGTGATCGATGACTGTTGAGAAAAGATAGTAATTGATGACCAGTGAGAAATCATAGTGATTGATGACTGGTTAGAAACCCCAGTGATTGATGACTGTTAAGAAATCATAGTGACTGATGACCGGTGAGAAATCCTAGTGATTAATGACCGGTGAGAAATCATGGTAATTGATGACCAGTAAGAAATCATAGTGAGAAATCATAGTGATTGATGATTGTTGATAAATCTTAGTGATTGATGACCGGTGAGAAATCATAGTGATTGATGACCAGTGTGAAATCACAGTGATTGATAACCAGTGAGAAATCATAGTGATTGATAGATGGTGATAAATCATAGTGATTGATGACAGGTGAGAAATCACAGAGATTGATGACTGTTGATAAATCATAGTGATTGATGACAAGTGTGAAATCAAAGTGATTAATGATCAGTGAGAAATCATAGTGATTGATGATCAGTGAAATACAGTATAATAAGTTATAAAATAGTGAGAAATCATAGTGATCGATGACCTGTGTGAAATCACAGTGATTGATGACCAGTGAGAAATCACAGTGATTGATGACTGTTGATAAATCATAGTGATTGATGGCCAGTTTAAAATCATAGTGATTGATGATCAGTAAAATATAGTAAATGATGAATTAGAGAGAAATCACAGTGATTGATGAGTGGTAAGAAATCATGGTGATTGATGACCTGTGAGAAATCATAGTGTCTGATGACCTGTGAGAAATCATAGTGACTGATGACCGGTGAGAAATCATAGTGATTAATGACCGGTGAGAAATCATAGTGATTGATGACCGGTGAGAAATCATGGTAATTGATGACCAGTGAGAAATCATAGTGAGAAATCATAGTGATTGATGACTGTTGATAAATCTTAGTGATTGATGACCGGTGAGAAATCATAGTGATTGATGACCAGTGTGAAATCACAGTGATTGATAATCGGTGATAAATCATAGTGATTGATAACTGGTGATAAATCATAGTGATTGATAACTGGTGATAAATCATAGTGATTGATGACCGGTGAGAAATCACAGTGATTGATGATCAGTGAGAAATCATAGGGATTGATGATCAGTGAAATACAGTATAATAAATGATAAAATAGTGTGAAATCACAGTGATTGATGACTGTTGATGAATCATAGTGATTGATGACCAGTGAGAAATCACAGTAATTAATGACTATTGATAAATCATAGTGATTGATGGCCAGTGTGAAATCACAGTGATTAATGATCAGTGAGAAATCACAGTGATTGATGACTGGTTAGAAAATAAAGTGATTGATGATCATGGAACTATAATAAGAGATCATAACAATCATAGTTATTGATGACTGGTGAAAAATCACAGTGATTGATGACTGGTGAGAAATCATGGTGACTGATGACAGGTGAGAAATCATAGTGACGATTGGTGAGAAATCATAGTTAATTTTGATCAGTGAGAATTCATAGTAACTGATGATCGGTGAGAAATCATAGTGACTGATGATTGGTGAGAAATCATAGTGATTGATGACTGGTAAGAAATCATAGTGATTAATGACTGGTAAGAAATCATAGTGATTGATGACCATTGAGAACTCATTGATATTGATGATAATAAGAAATTATAGGGATTAAAGTGTAATTTTTACTTACCGTAAATTCTCTTTCCTGTAGTCCGAAGCAGCAGCAAGAATGGGGAGATTCTATCTTCCTGCAATGATAGGACAGATAGTAACAACAATTAAAGACTTAAAGGAGAAGTCCAGCAAAAATTTTTATTAAAGTGTTCTATTCCCCTCCCCCCCCCCCCCCAATTTATCAATATACACCTATTACGGGAAATGCTTATAAAGTGCTTTTTTTCCCTGCACTTCCTGCTGCATCAAGGCCTTACGTCCTGGGCAACATGGTGATGTCACCTCTTGTATAACATGGTGATGTCACTTCCTGGATAACATGGTGATGTCACTTCCTGGATAACATGGTGATGTCACCTCTTGTATAACATGGTCATGTCACTTCCTGGATAACATGGTGATGTCACTTCCTGGATAACATGGTTATGTCACTTCCTGGATAACATGGTGATGTCACTTCCTGGATAACATGGTTATGTCACTTCCTGGATAACATGGTGATGTCACTTCCTGGATAACATGGTAATGTCACTTCCTGGATAACATGATGATGTCCCTTCCTGGATAACATGGTGATGTCACTTCCTGGATAACATGGTGATGTCACTTCCTGGACAACATGGTGATGTCACCTCTTGTATAACATGGGGATGTCACTTCCTGGATAACATGGTGATGTCACTTCCTGGATAACATGATGATGTCACTTCCTGGATAACATGGTGATGTTACCTCTTGTATAACATGGTGATGTCACTTCCTGGATAACATGGTGATGTCCCTTCCTGGATGACATGATGATGTCACTTCCTGGATAACATGGTGATGTCACCTCTTGTATAACATGGTGATGTCACTTCCTGGATAACATGGTGATGTCACCTCTTGTATAAAATGGTGATGTCACTTCCTGGATAACATGGTGATGTCCCTTCCTGGATAACATGATGATGTCACTTCCTGGATAACATGGTTATGTCACTTCCTGGATATCATGGGGATGTCACTTTCTGGATAACATGGTGATGTCACTTCCTGGATAACATGGTGATGTCCCTTCCTGGATAACATGATGATGTCACTTCCTGGATAACATGGTTATGTCACTTTCTGGATAACATGGTGATGTCACTTCCTGGATAACATGGTGATGTCACCTCTTGTATAACATGGCGATGTCACTTCCTGGATAACATGGTGATGTCACTTCCTGGATAACATGGTGATGTCACCTCTTGTATAACATGGTGATGTCACTTCCTGGATAACATGGTGATGTCCCTTCCTGGATAACATGATGATGTCACTTCCTGGATAACATGGTTATGTCACTTCCTGGATATCATGGGGATGTCACTTTCTGGATAACATGGTGATGTCACTTCCTGGATAACATGGGGATGTCACTTCCTGGATAACATGGGGATGTCACTTCCTTGATAACATGATGATGTCACTTCCTGGATAACATGATGATGTCACTTCCTGGATAACATGATGGTGTCACTTCCTGGATAACATGGGGATGTCACTTCCTTGATAACATGATGATGTCACTTCCTGGATAACATGGTGATGTCACCTTTTGTATAACATGGTGATGTCCCTTCCTGGATAACATGATGATGTCACTTCCTGGATAACATGGTGATGTCACCTCTTGTATAACATGGTGATGTCACTTCCTGGATAACATGGTTATGTCACTTCCTGGATATCATGGGAATGTCACTTTCTGAGGGTCACAGGGCACTGGAAGGACACTGAGCATCCCTCTGCCATCATCCTCTCCAGCAGCCACAGCCCGCACAGCTCTGGGAGTCGGGCCGTCACATCATCATGTTATCCAGGAAGTGACATCACCATGTTATGCAGGAAGTGACATTACCATGTTATCCAGGAAGTGACATCATCATGTTATCCAGGAAGTGACATCACCATGTTATCCAGGAAGTGACATCACCATGTTATGCAGGAAGTGACATTACCATGTTATCCAGGAAGTGGCATCACCATGTTATGCAGGAAGTGACATCACCATGTTACCCAGGAAGTGACATCGCCATGTTATCCAGGAAGTGACATCACCATGTTACCCAGGAAGTGAAGCCTTGATGCAGTAGTAAGTGCAGAGGAAAAAGCCCTTTCTAAGCATTTACCGTAATAAGTGTATATTGGTAAATTGTATAAACTTTGGGGGGCAATACAATACGTTAGTAAAAATTTTCCCCGTACTTCTCCTTTAATTGACCCGCCTATAAGAACCGGGCCAACCCTAGCCTCCTTGTGTAATTTGAATGAAAATACATAATAAGAAAAGAATTGGGAGGGTAGTCCGTGCTGCTGCTTCAGACTACAGGAAAGAGAATTTACAGTAAGTAAAAATTACCCTTTCCGTTACGTCCTAGGCAGCTGCATGAATGAGGATGTAGCAAGATACATAAGAGGGGGCATTACCAATTTGTCATCACCCCCGTTGTACTGAAGGTTGGTCATGTGACCTAATGTCCAGTCAATAACAAAGAAGCAGTCATGCGGATCCTCCCAGTGAGTCCAGAATTCACGGCCCTGGTAACCGAGTGCTCGCCTTCCATCTCCCGAGAGCACCCAGATGGTCTCTATTATCCACTCAGAGTGGACGGGGAGGATTTGCAGATCTTTGCTTTTCCCTCAACTCATTGAAGGTTTCAGCAAGAACAACAACTCCTCAATCTATTGATTTGTGAAAAGATTGAACATTTGGGTAAAATTCTCACAGCACTTAAGGCCCCTACTCCAAGGAACGATTATCGGTCGATATCGGCCGCTACGGCTGGTAATCTTCCCCTGGAATAGAGTGCAACGATCAGCCGACATCGTTCATGTCGGCTGATCGTTAAAATCGCTTGTTTTTCAACATGTTGAAAAACAAGCGACTGATACAGCAGCGATCTGCTGTCGTCGCTCCGTTGAATAGGAGGCAACAGACACTACTGTATCCTATGGGCTGCCCGGGCGATCAGTAATCACCCGGGCAGCCCCCCCGCAGCTCCCCGCCGCCCTGCCCGCACTCACCGGCTCGCTGCTGCTGTGTTGAGCAGCAAGCGGGAAACGAGGAGCAAGCGAGCGCTGAGAGCCATTAGTCCTGAAGGAAAACAAGGTGCTGGAGTAGTACTCACCCGCTTTGCAGTGGTAATAACCGCCAGGAAGCAGAGACAAGAACCTCATGATGACTGACGATAACGGCCTGCAGGGGGTCAGACAGAGTTAGCCCAACGTCCCAAATCCCACCTGGGGACTAGAACGGTGATATTAGCCGAGTATTCTACCTCTCTGCATCAGCCCATAATGCGAAAATCTTCTGTTTAGGATCACAGAGAACCGGTGTAGCCGGCCAGATTAACCCCCGTCCAGAGTATACCCCTCCAGGCCAGACTATACCCCGGGATGTAATATATGCTAGGCCAGAGTATACCCCTCCAGGCCAGACTATACCCCGGGATGTAATATATGCTAGGCCAGAGTATACCCCTCCAGGCCAGACTATACCCCGGGATGTAATATATGCTAGGCCAGAGTATACCCCTCCAGGCCAGACTATACCCCGGGATGTAATATATGCTAGGCCAGAGTATACCCCTCCAGGCCAGACTA
The DNA here is from genome assembly GCF_027789765.1 of Dendropsophus ebraccatus. Taxonomy (NCBI): domain Eukaryota; kingdom Metazoa; phylum Chordata; class Amphibia; order Anura; family Hylidae; genus Dendropsophus; species Dendropsophus ebraccatus. The sequence goes on along the minus strand of NC_091466.1, from coordinate 466,095 downwards.
TACCCCGGGATGTAATATATGCTAGGCCAGAGTATACCCCTCCAGGCCAGACTATACCCCGGGATGTAATATATGCTAGGCCAGAGTATACCCCTCCAGGCCAGACTATACCCCGGGATGTAATATATGCTAGGCCAGAGTATACCCCTCCAGGCCAGACTGTACCCCGGGATGTAATATATGCTAGGCCAGAGTATACCCCTCCAGGCCAGACTATACCCCGGGATGTAATATATGCTAGGCCAGAGTATACCCCTCCAGGCCAGACTGTACCCCGGGATGTAATATATGCTAGGCCAGAGTATACCCCTCCAGGCCAGACTATACCCCGGGATGTAATATATGCTAGGCCAGAGTATACCCCTCCAGGCCAGACTATACCCCGGGATGTAATATATGCTAGGCCAGAGTATACCCCTCCAGGCCAGACTGTACCCCGGGATGTAATATATGCTAGGCCAGAGTATACCCCTCCAGGCCAGACTATACCCCGGGATGTAATATATGCTAGGCCAGAGTATACCCCTCCAGGCCAGACTATACCCCGGGATGTAATATATGCTAGGCCAGAGTATACCCCTCCAGGCCAGACTATACCCCGGGATGTAATATATGCTAGGCCAGAGTATACCCCTCCAGGCCAGACTATACCCCGGGATGTAATATATGCTAGGCCAGAGTATACCCCTCCAGGCCAGACTATACCCCGGGATGTAATATATGCTAGGCCAGAGTATACCCCTCCAGGCCAGACTATACCCCGGGATGTAATATATGCTAGGCCAGAGTATACCCCTCCAGGCCAGACTATACCCCGGGATGTAATATATGCTAGGCCAGAGTATACCCCTCCAGGCCAGACTATACCCCGGGATGTAATATATGCTAGGCCAGAGTATACCCCTCCAGGCCAGACTGTACCCCGGGATGTAATATATGCTAGGCCAGAGTATACCCCTCCAGGCCAGACTATACCCCGGGATGTAATATATGCTAGGCCAGAGTATACCCCTCCAGGCCAGACTGTACCCCGGGATGTAATATATGCTAGGCCAGAGTATACCCCTCCAGGCCAGACTATACCCCGGGATGTAATATATGCTAGGCCAGAGTATACCCCTCCAGGCCAGACTATACCCCGGGATGTAATATATGCTAGGCCAGAGTATACCCCTCCAGGCCAGACTATACCCCGGGATGTAATATATGCTAGGCCAGAGTATACCCCTCCAGGCCAGACTATACCCCGGGATGTAATATATGCTAGGCCAGAGTATACCCCTCCAGGCCAGACTATACCCCGGGATGTAATATATGCTAGGCCAGAGTATACCCCTCCAGGCCAGACTATACCCCGGGATGTAATATATGCTAGGCCAGAGTATACCCCTCCAGGCCAGACTATACCCCGGGATGTAATATATGCTAGGCCAGAGTATACCCCTCCAGGCCAGACTATACCCCGGGATGTAATATATGCTAGGCCAGAGTATACCCCTCCAGGCCAGACTATACCCCGGGATGTAATATATGCTAGGCCAGAGTATACCCCTCCAGGCCAGACTATACCCCGGGATGTAATATATGCTAGGCCAGAGTATACCCCTCCAGGCCAGACTATACCCCGGGATGTAATATATGCTAGGCCAGAGTATACCCCTCCGAGGCCAGACTATACCCCGGGATGTAATATATGCTAGGCCAGAGTATACCCCTCCAGGCCAGACTATACCCCGGGATGTAATATATGCTAGGCCAGAGTATACCCCTCCAGGCCAGACTATACCCCGGGATGTAATATATGCTAGGCCAGAGTATACCCCTCCAGGCCAGACTATACCCCGGGATGTAATATATGCTAGGCCAGAGTATACCCCTCCAGGCCAGACTATACCCCGGGATGTAATATATGCTAGGCCAGAGTATACCCCTCCAGGCCAGACTATACCCCGGGATGTAATATATGCTAGGCCAGAGTATACCCCTCCAGGCCAGACTATACCCCGGGATGTAATATATGCTAGGCCAGAGTATACCCCTCCAGGCCAGACTATACCCCGGGATGTAATATATGCTAGGCCAGAGTATACCCCTTCAGGCCAGACTATACCCCGGGATGTAATATATGCTAGGCCAGAGTATACCCCTCCAGGCCAGACTATACCCCGGGATGTAATATATGCTAGGCCAGAGTATACCCCTCCAGGCCAGACTGTACCCCGGGATGTAATATATGCTAGGCCAGAGTATACCCCTCCAGGCCAGACTATACCCCGGGATGTAATATATGCTAGGCCAGAGTATACCCCTCCAGGCCAGACTGATACCCCGGGAGGTAATATATGCTAGGCCAGAGTATACCCCTCCAGGCCAGACTATACCCCGGGATGTAATATATGCTAGGCCAGAGTATACCCCTCCAGGCCAGACTATACCCCGGGATGTAATATATGCTAGGCCAGAGTATACCCCTCCAGGCCAGACTGTACCCCGGGATGTAATATATGCTAGGCCAGAGTATACCCCTCCAGGCCAGACTGTACCCCGGGATGTAATATATGCTAGGCCAGAGTATACCCCTCCAAGCCAGACTATACCCCGGGATGTAATATATGCTAGGCCAGAGTATACCCCTCCAGGCCAGACTATACCCCGGGATGTAATATATGCTAGGCCAGAGTATACCCCTCCAGGCCAGACTATACCCCGGGATGTAATATATGCTAGGCCAGAGTATACCCCTCCAGGCCAGACTATACCCCGGGATGTAATATATGCTAGGCCAGAGTATACCCCTCCAGGCCAGACTGTACCCCGGGATGTAATATATGCTAGGCCAGAGTATACCCCTCCAGGCCAGACTATACCCCGGGATGTAATATATGCTAGGCAGAGTATACCCCTCCAGGCCAGACTATACCTCGGGATGTAATATATGCTAGCCAGAGTATACCCCTCCAGGCCAGACTATACCCCGGGATGTAATATATGCTAGGCCAGAGTATACCCCTCCAGGCCAGACTATACCCCGGGATGTAATATATGCTAGGCCAGAGTATACCCCTCCAGGCCAGACTATACCCTGGGATGTAATATATGCTAGGCCAGAGTATACCCCTCCAGGCCAGACTATACCCCGGGATGTAATATATGCTAGGCCAGAGTATACCCCTCCAGGCCAGACTATATCCCGGGATGTAATATATGCTAGGCCAGAGTATACCCCTTCAGGCCAGACTATACCCGGGATGTAATATATGCTAGGCCAGAGTATACCCCTCCAGGCCAGACTATACCCCGGGATGTAATATATGCTAGGCCAGAGTATACCCCTCCAGGCCAGACTATACCCCGGGATGTAATATATGCTAGGCCAGAGTATACCCCTCCAGGCCAGACTATACCCCGGGATGTAATATATGCTAGGCCAGAGTATACCCCTCCAGGCCAGACTATACCCCGGGATGTAATATATGCTAGGCCAGAGTATACCCCTCCAGGCCAGACTATACCCCGGGATGTAATATATGCTAGGCCAGAGTATACCCCTCCAGGCCAGACTATACCCTGAGATGTAATATATGCTAGGCCAGAGTATACCCCTCCAGGCCAGACTATACCCTGAGATGTAATATATGCTAGGCCAGAGTATACCCCTCCAGGCCAGACTATACCCCGGGATGTAATATATGCTAGGCCAGAGTATACCCCTCCAGGCCAGACTGTACCCCGGGATGTAATATATGCTAGGCCAGAGTATACCCTCCAGGCCAGACTGTACCCCGGGATGTAATATATGCTAGGCCAGAGTATACCCCTCCAGGCCAGACTGTAACCCCGGGATGTAATATATGCTAGGCCAGAGTATACCCCTCCAGGCCAGACTGTACCCCGGGATGTAATATATGCTAGGCCAGAGTATACCCCTCCAGGCCAGACTATACCCCGGGATGTAATATATCCTAGGCCAGAGTATACCCCTCCAGGCCAGACTGTACCCCGGGATGTAATATATGCTAGGCCAGAGTATACCCCTCCAGGCCAGACTATACCCCGGGATGTAATATATGCTAGGCCAGAGTATACCCCTCCAGGCCAGACTATACCCCGGGATGTAATATATGCTAGGCCAGAGTATACCCCTCCAGGCCAGACTATACCCCGGGATGTAATATATGCTAGGCCAGAGTATACCCCTCCAGGCCAGACTATACCCCGGGATGTAATATATGCTAGGCCAGAGTATACCCCTCCAGGCCAGACTATACCCCGGGATGTAATATATGCTAGGCCAGAGTATACCCCTCCAGGCAGACTATACCCCGGGATGTAACATATCCTAGGCCAGAGTATACCCCTCCAGGCCAGACTATACCCCGGGATGTAATATATGCTAGGCCAGAGTATACCCCTCCAGGCCAGACTGTACCCCGGGATGTAAAATATGCTAGGCCAGAGTATACCCCTCCAGGCCAGACTATACCCCGGGATGTAATATATGCTAGGCCAGAGTATACCCCTCCAGGCCCAGACTATACCCCGGGATGTAATATATGCTAGGCCAGAGTATACCCCTCCAGGCCAGACTATACCCCGGGATATAATATATGCTAGGCCAGAGTATACCCCTCCAGGCCAGACTATACCCCGGGATGTAATATATGCTAGGCCAGAGTATACCCCTCCAGGCCAGACTATACCCCGGGATGTAATATATGCTAGGCCAGAGTATACCCCTCCAGGCCAGACTATACCCCGGGATGTAATATATGCTAGGCCAGAGTATACCCCTCCAGGCCAGACTATACCCCGGGATGTAATATATGCTAGGCCAGAGTATACCCCTCCAGGCCAGACTATACCCCGGGATGTAATATATGCTAGGCCAGAGTATACCCCTCCAGGCCAGACTATACCCCGGGATGTAATATATGCTAGGCCAGAGTATACCCCTCCAGGCCAGACTGTACCCCGGGATGTAATATATGCTAGGCCAGAGTATACACCTCCAGGCCAGACTATACCCCGGGATGTAATATATGCTAGGCCAGAGTATACCCCTCCAGGCCAGACTATACCCCGGGATGTAATATATGCTAGGCCAGAGTATACCCCTCCAGGCCAGACTATACCCCGGGATGTAATATATGCTAGGCCAGAGTATACCCCAGGGTGTAACATAGCCTAGACCAAACTATATCCCAGGGTGTAATATATCCTAGGCCAGAGTATACCCCAGGTTGTAACATAGCCTAGGCCAGATTAACCCCCGTCCAGAATATACCCTGGGGTGTAACATAGCCTAGGCCAGAGTATACCCTGGGGTGTAACATAGCCTAGGCCAAACTTTACCCCAGGGTGTAACATAGCCTAGGCCAGAGTATACCCCAGGGTGTAACATAGCTGAGGCCAGAGTATACCCCGGGGTGTAACATAGCCTAGGCCAGAGTATACCCCAGGGTGTAACATAGCTGAGGCCAGAGTATACCCCGGGGTGTAGCATAGCTGAGGCCAGACTGTACCCCAGGGTGTAACATAGCCTAGGCCAGAGTATACCCCAGGGTGTAGCATAGCTGAGACCATGGTATACCAAACTATACCCCGGGGTGTAACATAGCCTGGGCCAGACTTTTCCCCCGGGGTGTAACATAGCCCAGGCCAGACTATACCCCGGGGTGTAACATAGCCTAGGCCACACTATACCCTGGGGTGTAACATAGCCTAGACCAGAATATACCCCGGGGTGTAACATAGCCTAGGCCAGACTATACCCCGGGGTGTAACATAGCCTAGGCCAGACTATACCCCGGGGTGTAACATAGCCTAGGCCAGAGTATACCCCGGGGTGTAACATAGCCTAGGCCAGAGTATACCCCGGGGTGTAACATAGCCTAGGCCAGAGTATACCCCGGGGTGTAACATAGCCTAGGCCAGAGTATACCCCGGGGTGTAACATAGCCTAGGCCAGAGTATACCCCGGGGTGTAACATAGCCTAGGCCACACTATACCCCGGGGTGTAACATAGCCTAGGCCAAACTATACCCCGGGGTGTAACATAGCCTAGGCCAGACTATACCCCGGGGTGTAACATAGCCTAGGCCAGACTATACCCCAGGGTGTAACATAGCCTAGGCCAGACTATACCCCGGGCTGTAACATAGCCTAGACCAGACTATACCCCAGGGTGTAACATAGCCTAGGCCAGACTATACCCCGGGGTGTAACATAGCCTAGGCCAGACTATACCCCGGGCTGTAACATAGCCTAGGCCAAACTATACCCCGGGGTGTAACATAGCATAGGCCAAACTATACCCCGGGGTGTAACATAGCCTAGGCCAGACTATACCCCGGGGTGTAACATAGCCTAGGCCAGACTATAGCCCGGGGTGTAACATAGCCTAGGCCAGACTATACCCCGGGGTGTAACATAGCCTAGGCCAGACTATACCCCGGGGTGTAACATAGCCTAGGCCAGACTATACCCCGGGGTGTAACATAGCCTAGGGCAGACTCAGTGGCGGAACTACCGCCATAGCAGCCGTAGCCGTTGCTATGGGGCCCGGCGCATCAGGGGTGCTGTCATTTGCAGCACCCGGCCGCCGAGCGGGCGTTCCAGGTGCTGCGAATGCTTTCAAAGGATATGGGGCTTTGTCTGTGAGCGCTCTTGATGAGCGGTCACAGTTCCAATGTACGGCTGTATCTGCCAGGCTCCGGGCCCTGCCAATCACTCCTGCAGGGGGCGCCATCAGGGCCCGTCGCTGCCTCCTTGGTAGAGTCTGGTATACAGAGAGGGCAGGGGGGGATGAGAGTTGCTGATGAATCTTTGGGCTCTTGCATCAGCAGGACACACCCGCTCCCCCTGCACTCTCTGTGGACAGGCTGCAGAACCCCCTCACCCCCATGGATCGGTCTCCCTCCTCAGCAGCTGTCACCGGGTGTGCCCTCTCCTGCCTCCCCCTCCCGCCAGCAATGGCTGCCTATCTCTGCAGTCGGTGCTGAGGGGGAGGGGCTGCAGGCTGCACAGACCGGGCCTGGAGCAGACACTTCACAAGTTGGACCCCCCAGCCTCATGTATAAAAAGTAAGTGTATGTGTGACTGTATGTGTATAATAAGTGTATGTATGACTGTGTATGTGTATAATAAGTGTATGTATGACTGTGTATGTGTATAATAAGTGTATGTATGACTGTGTATGTGTATAATAAGTGTATGTATGACTGTGTATGTGTATAATAAGTGTATGTATATAATAAGTGTATGTATGACTGTGTATGTGTATAAGTGTATGTATGACTGTATGTGTATAATAAGTGTATGTATGACTGTGTATGTGTATAATAAGTGTATGTATGACTGTGTATGTGTATAATAAGTGTATGTATGACTGTGTATGTGTATAATAAGTGTATGTGTGACTGTGTATGTGTGTAATAAGTGTATGTGTGACTGTGTATGTGTATAATAAGTGTATGTGTGACTGTGTATGTGTGTAATAAGTGTATGTATGACTGTGTATGTGTATAATAAGTGTATGTATGACTGTATGTGTATAATAAGTGTATGTATGACTGTGTATGTGTATAATAAGTGTATGTGTGACTGTATGTGTATAATAAGTGTATGTATGACTGTGTATGTGTATAATAAGTGTATGTGTGACTGTGTATGTGTATAATAAGTGTATGTGTGACTGTGTATGTGTATAATAAGTGTATGTATGACTGTGTATGTGTATAAGTGTATGTATGACTGTGTATGTGTATAATAAGTGTATGTATGACTGTGTATGTGTATAATAAGTGTATGTATGACTGTGTATGTGTATAATAAGTGTATGTATGACTGTATGTGTATAATAAGTGTATGTATGGCTGTGTATGTGTATAATAAGTGTATGTGTGACTGTATGTGTATAATAAGTGTATGTATGACTGTATGTGTATAATAAGTGTATGTATGACTGTGTATGTGTATAATAAGTGTATGTGTGACTGTATGTGTATAATAAGTGTATGTATGACTGTGTATGTGTATAATAAGTGTATGTATGACTGTGTATGTGTATAAGTGTATGTATGACTGTGTATGTGTATAAGTGTATGTATGACTGTATGTGTATAATAAGTGTATGTATGACTGTGTATGTGTGTATAATAAGTGTATGTGTGACTGTGTATGTGTATAATAAGTGTATGTATGACTGTGTATGTGTATAAGTGTATGTGTGACTGTGTATGTGTGTAATAAGTGTATGTATGACTGTGTATGTGTATAAGTGTATGTATGACTGTATGTGTATAATAAGTGTATGTATGACTGTGTATGTGTATAATAAGTGTATGTATGACTGTGTGTGTATAATAAGTGTATGTATGACTGTGTATGTGTATAATAAGTATGTATGACTGTGTATGTGTATAAGTGTATGTATGACTGTATGTGTATAATAAGTGTATGTATGACTGTGTATGTGTATAATAAGTGTATGTATGACTGTGTATGTGTATAAGTGTATGTATGACTGTATGTGTATAATAAGTGTATGTGTGACTGTGTATGTGTATAATAAGTGTATGTATGACTGTGTATGTGTATAATAAGTGTATGTATGACTGTGTATGTGTGTATAATAAGTGTATGTGTGACTGTATGTGTATAATAAGTGTATGTATGACTGTGTATGTGTATAATAAGTGTATGTGTGACTGTGTATGTGTATAATAAGTGTATGTATGACTGTGTATGTGTATAATAAGTGTATGTATGACTGTGTATGTGTATAATAAGTGTATGTATGACTGTGTATGTGTATATAATAAGTGTATGTATGACTGTGTATGTGTATATAATAAGTGTATGTGTGACTGTGTATGTGTATAAGTGTATGTATGACTGTGTATGTGTATAATAAGTGTATGTGTGACTGTATGTGTATAATAAGTGTATGTGTGACTGTGTATGTGTATAATAAGTGTATGTGTGACTGTATGTGTATAATAAGTGTATGTATGACTGTGTATGTGTATAATAAGTGTATGTATGACTGTGTATGTGTATATAATAAGTGTATGTATGACTGTGTATGTGTATATAATAAGTGTATGTATGATTGTGTATGTGTATAAGTGTATGTATGACTGTGTATGTGTATAAGTGTATGTATGACTGTGTATGTGTATAATACGTGTATGTGTGACTGTGTATGTGTATAATAAGTGTATGTATGACTGTGTATGTGTATAATAAGTGTATGTATGACTGTGTATGTGTATAATAAGTGTATGTATGACTGTGTATGTGTATAATAAGTGTATGTGTGACTGTGTATGTGTATAATAAGTGTATGTGTGACTGTGTATGTGTATAATAAGTGTATGTATGACTGTGTATGTGTATAATAAGTGTATGTGTGACTGTGTATGTGTATAAGTGTATGTATGACTGTATGTGTATAATAAGTGTATGTATGACTGTGTATGTGTATAATAAGTGTATGTATGACTGTGTATGTGTATAAGTGTATGTATGACTGTGTATGTGTATAATAAGTGTATGTGTGACTGTGTATGTGTATAATAAGTGTATGCATGACTGTGTATGTGTATAATAAGTGTATGTATGACTGTGTATGTGTATAATAAGTGTATGTGTGACTGTGTATGTGTATAAGTGTATGTATGACTGTATGTGTATAATAAGTGTATGCATGACTGTGTATGTGTATAATAAGTGTATGTATGACTGGGTATGTGTGTATAATAAGTGTATGTATGACTGTGTATGTGTATAATAAGTGTATGTATGACTGTGTATGTGTATAATAAGTGTATGTATGACTGTGTATGTGTATAATAAGTGTATGTATGACTGTATGTGTATAATAAGTGTATGTATGACTGTGTATGTGTATAATAAGTGTATGTGTGACTGTGTATGTGTGTATAATAAGTGTATGTATGACTGTGTATGTGTATAATAAGTGTATGTATGACTGTGTATGTGTATAAGTGTATGTATGACTGTATGTGTATAATAAGTGTATGTATGACTGTATGTGTATAATAAGTGTATGTATGACTGTGTATGTGTGTAATAAGTGTATGTATGACTGGGTATGTGTGTATAATAAGTGTATGTATGACTGTGTATGTGTATAATAAGTGTATGTGTGACTGTGTATGTGTATAAGTGTATGTGTGACTGTGTATGTGTATAATAAGTGTATCTATGACTGTGTATGTGTGTATAATAAGTGTATGTGTGACTGTGTTTGTATCTGTGTAATGTGTTTGTGTGTTAGTGGCGGTATATATGTAATCTGCATGTGCTTGTATCTGTATTTGGCATATTTGTTTATCCTGTAATGTGCCTATCTGTGTGTATACATGTATTTTGGATCTATGTGTAACCTGCATGTGTTTGTATCTGTGTGTGTGTGTGTGTGCATACTTGTGTATATCTGCCTGTGTGTACAGTATGGGTTTGTGCATATATTATATATTTATGTCATGTGTCTTTCTGTGTGATAGTACAATATATGTAAAGTGTGTTGTGTGTGGGTGTGTGTATATATTGGTGGATTATACTGTAATATGGGCGGTATAGGTGGTCATCCAAGACTCCCAGGGGGCCCATAGCCACTCACATGGTCCATATTCAGCCGCAGCCCCCACTGTACAATCCCGATTCCCAGACAGTCGCTGTTTTGCAGTGGTAGCTGCCTTCACATGTATGGCATCGTAGCGGATTTCCCTTCTCTGGCTCCCTGGCGTCCTGCTGAGTCAGTTAGTGTGCTGACCGGTCGCAGCCACGGATTGGCTGAGCAGGATGCCAGAGAAGCAGGTGGGAGCGCGGACAGGGACAGGTAATGTATTAGCCGCACAGCTGATGGGTTAGGTGGGAAGGGGCCACATTCTCGCAGCAGAATGAAAATCCGCTGCGAGACTGTACAGCCATAACGAATGACACTACAGAGTATCGCAGCAGATGTCACTGCAGAACTCGCAGCATGAAATTCATTGCGATACTGTATGTGTGAAAGTACCCATAGAGTAGATAGCCGCTGTCACTCTCTCTTGTAGCTGCATTAGGCCTGTGGCCTGCGAGTAGCTGTAGCCGACAGTGTCACATCCAGCTACTAGGAGGACTACCTGCACAGGGAGGCCTAACTACTATACAGATGCACAGGGAGGCCTAACTACTATACAGATGCACAGAGAGGGGCCTGACCACTATATTGGGGGCATAGAGGGGTCTAACTACTATACAGATGCACAGAGAGCGGCCTGACCACTACATAGGGGCATAGAGGGGTATATTGGGGGCATAGAGGGGTCTAACTACTATACAGATGCACAGAGAGCGGCCTGACCACTACATAGGGGCATAGAGGGGTATATTGGGGGCATAGAGGGGTCTAACTACTATACAGATGCACATAGAGCGGCCTGACCACTATATAGGGGCATAGAGGGGAAATAGAGGGGCCTAACTACTATACAGATGCACAGAGAGCGGCCTGACCACTATATAGGGGCATAGAGGGGTCTAACTACTATACAGATGCACAGAGAGGGGCCTGACCACTATATAGGGGCATAGAGGGGTCTAACTACTATACAGATGCACAGAGAGCGGCCTGACCACTATATAGGGGCATAGAGGGGTCTAACTACTATACAGATGCACAGAGAGCGGCCTGACCACTATATAGGGGCATAGAGGGGAAATAGAGGGGCCTAACTACTATACAGATGCACATAGAGCGGCCTGACCACTATATAGGGGCATAGAGGGGGCATAGAAGGGCCTAACTACTATACAGATGCACATAGAGCGGCCTGACCACTATATAGGGGCATAGAGGGGTCTAACTACTATACAGATGCACAGAGAGGGGCCTGACCACTATATAGGGGCATAGAGGGGTCTAACTACTATACAGATGCACAGAGAGGGGCCTGACCACTATATAGGGGCATAGAGGGGTCTAACTACTATACAGATGCACATAGAGCGGCCTGACCACTATATAGGGGCATAGAGGGGTCTAACTACTATACAGATGCACAGAGAGGGGCCTGACCACTATATAGGGGCATAGAGGGGTATATTGGGGGCATAGAGGGGTCTAACTACTATACAGATGCACAGAGAGGGGCCTGACCACTATATAGGGGCATAGAGGGGTATATAGGGGGCATAGAGGGGCCTAACTACTATACAGATGCACAGAGAGCGGCCTGACCACTATATAGGGGCATAGAGGGGCCTAACTACTATACAGACGCACAGAGAGGGGCCTGACCACTATATAGGGGCATAGAGGGGTCTAACTACTATACAGATGCACAGAGAGGGGCCTGACCACTATATAGGGGCATAGAGGGGTATATTGGGGGCATAGAGGGGTCTAACTACTATACAGATGCACAGAGAGGGGCCTGACCACTATATAGGGGCATAGAGGGGTATATAGGGGGCATAGAGGGGCCTAACTACTATACAGATGCACAGAGAGCGGCCTGACCACTATATAGGGGCATAGAGGGGCCTAACTACTATACAGACGCACAGAGAGCGGCCTGACCACTATATAGGGGCATAGAGGGGTCTAACTACTATACAGATGCACAGAGAGGGGCCTGACCACTATATAGGGGCATAGAGGGGTCTAACTACTATACAGACGCACAGAGAGCGGCCTGACCACTATATTGGGTGCATAGAGGGGTCTAACTACTATACAGATGCACAGAGAGCGGCCTGACCACTATATAGGGGCATAGAGGGGTCTAACTACTATACAGATGCACAGAGAGGGGCCTGACCACTATATAGGGGCATAGAGGGGCCTAACTACTATACAGATGCACAGAGAGGGGCCTGACCACTATATAGGGGCATAGAGGGGCCTAACTACTATACAGATGCACAGAGAGCGGCCTGACCACTATATAGGGGCATAGAGGGGTCTAACTACTATACAGATGCACAGAGAGCGGCCTGACCACTATATAGGGGCATAGAGGGGGCATAGAAGGGCCTAACTACTATACAGATGCACATAGAGCGGCCTGACCACTATATAGGGGCATAGAGGGGTCTAACTACTATACAGATGCACAGAGAGCGGCCTGACCACTATATAGGGGCATAGAGGGACCTAACTACTATACAGATGCACAGAGAGCGGCCTGACCACTATATAGGGGCATAGAGGGGTCTAACTACTATACAGATGCATAGAGGGGCCTGACCACTATATAGGGGCATAGAGGGGTATATTGGGGGCATAGAGGGGCCTAACTACTATACAGATGCATAGAGGGGCCTGACCACTATATAGGGGCATAGAGGGGTCTAACTACTATACAGACGCACAGAGAGGGGCCTGACCACTATATAGGGGCATAGAGGGGTATATTGGGGGCATAGAGGGGTCTAACTACTATACAGATGCACAGAGAGGGGCCTGACCACTATATAGGGGCATAGAGGGGTCTAACTACTATACAGACGCACAGAGAGCGGCCTGACCACTATATTGGGGGCATAGAGGGGGCATAGAGGGGCCTAACTACTATACAGACGCACAGAGAGCGGCCTGACCACTATATAGGGGCATAGAGGGGTCTAACTACTATACAGACGCACAGAGAGCGGCCTGACCACTATATTGGGGGCATAGAGGGGTCTAACTACTATACAGATGCACAGAGAGCGGCCTGACCACTACATAGGGGCATAGAGGGGTATATTGGGGGCATAGAGGGGTCTAACTACTATACAGACGCACAGAGAGGGGCCTGACCACTATATTGGGGGCATAGAGAGGCCTAACTACTATACAGATGCACAGAGAGGGGCCTGACCACTATATAGGGGCATAGAGGGGTATATTGGGGGCATAGAGAGGCCTAACTACTATACAGATGCACAGAGAGCGGCCTGACCACTATATAGGGGCATAGAGGGGTCTAACTACTATACAGATGCACAGAGAGCGGCCTGACCACTATATAGGGGCATAGAGGGGTCTAACTACTAAACAGAAGCACAGAGAGGGGCCTTACCACTATATAGGGGCATAGAGAGGTATATTGGGGGCATAGAGGGGCCTAACTACTATACAGACACACAGAGAGGGGCCTGACCACTATATAGGGGCATAGAGGGGTCTAACTACTATACAGACGCACAGAGAGGGGCCTGACCACTATATAGGGGCATAGAGGGGTCTAACTACTATACAGATGCACAGAGAGCGGCCTGACCACTATATAGGGGCATAGAGGGGTATATAGGGGCATAGAGGGGTCTAACTACTATACAGACGCACAGAGAGGGGCCTGACCACTATATAGGGGCATAGAGGGGTATATAGGGGCATAGAGGGGTATATTGGGGGCATAGAGGGGTCTAACTACTATATGGATACAGAGGGGACTAACCACTATATGAGGGCACAGTCAAGGCATTATAGATATGGAGGATGATGATGGTGCAAGAGTGAGGAGCCTAAAATGTTTGTCTGGCAGATCCTACATGGAGGACTCGTGATTGAGAGAAGTCCTCATGATGGAGAAGAAGAGGAAAAGTGGGCATTGCCGATCGGAGTAGAAGCCCCTGTGATTCTCTCAAAGAAGACGTCTCCTGTGAGTGATTGGCTGTAACTGCACTGTAGTCACTTCTGGTGGGCGGAGCCTGGGTACAGCTGGTACTTCTCTATATGGTCTCTGTATCAGGTAATATTGGTCTTTGTACAGTGGATCTTATTCAGTAGTAGAGTGGTGGTGTCAGTCAGTATATGGCGGTAATATTTGGCCCTTGTAAGCTGGTACTATTCATCTTACTGTACTGGGTTTGGTGGTGATGTTAGTGGTCATGGTGTGGTGGTAATAGTTGCTCCTTGTATACTGGTATTATTAGTTATATTGGTCTCGGTATACAGGATATGATTTATGTGACGGTGATATATATGGTAATAATGTATGATCATTTTGGTAATGATTTTTGCTCCTTACATACAGGTAAGGGGGGCCCCAATCTGTGCTATGGGGCCCGGCCATTTCTAGTTACGCCCCTGGCCAGACTATACCGCTTGGTGTAACATAGCCTAGGCCAGAGTATACCCCGGGGTGTAACATAGCCTAGGCCAGACTATACCCCGGGGTGTAACATAGCCTAGGCCAGAGTATACCCCGGGATGTAACATAGCCTAGGCCAGAGTATACCCCGGGGTGTAACATAGCCTAGGCCAGAGTATACCCCGGGGTGTAACATAGCCTAGGCCAGAGTATACCCCGGGGTGTAACATAGCCTAGGCCAGAGTATACCCCGGGATGTAACATAGCCTAGGCCAGAGTATACCCCGCTGTATAAAATAGCCTAGGCCAGAGTATACCCCGGGATGTAACATAGCCTAGGCCAGAGTATACCCCGGGGTGTAACATAACCTAGGCCAGAGTATACATCGCTGTATAACATAGCCTAGGCCAGAGTATACCCCGCTGTATAAAATAGCCTAGGCCAGAGTATACCCCGGGGTGTAACATAGCCTAGGCCAGAGTATACCCCGGGGTGTAACATAGCCTAGGCCAGAGTATACCCCGCTGTATAAAATAGCCTAGGCCAGAGTATACCCCGCTGTATAAAATAGCCTAGGCCAGAGTATACCCCGGGCTGTAACATAGCCTAGGCCAGAGTATACCCCGGGCTGTAACATAGCCTAGGCCAAACTATACCCCGGGCTGTAACATAGCCTAGGCCAGACTATACCCCGGGGTGTAACATAGCCTAGGCCAGACTATACCGCTTGGTGTAACATAGCCTAGGCCAGAGTATACCCCGGGGTGTAACATAACCTAGGCCAAACTATACCCCGGGGTGTAACATAGCCTAGGCCAGACTATACCCCGGGGTGTAACATAGCCTAGGCCAGACTATACTCCGGGGTGTAACATAACCTAGGCCAGACTATACTCCGGGGTGTAACATAGCCTAGGCCAGAGTATACCCCGGGGTGTAACATAACCTAGGCCAGACTATACTCCGGGGTGTAACATAACCTAGGCCAAACTATACCCCGGGGTGTAACATAGCCTAGGCCAGAGTATACCCCGGGGTGTAACATAACCTAGGCCAAACTATACCCCGGGGTGTAACATAGCCTAGGCCAAACTATACTCCGGGGTGTAACATAGCCTAGGCCAGAGTATACCCCGGGGTGTAACATAGCCTAGGCCAGACTATACTCCGGGGTGTAACATAGCCTAGGCCAAACTATACCCCGGGGTGTAACATAACCTAGGCCAGACTATACCCCAGGGTGTAACATAGCCTAGGCCAGAGTATACCCCGGGGTGTAACATAGCCTAGGCCAAACTATACTCCGGGGTGTAACATAACCTAGGCCAGAGTATACCCCAGGGTGTAACATAACCTAGGCCAGACTATACTCCGGGGTGTAACATAGCCTAGGCCAGACTATACCCCGGGGTGTAACATAGCCTAGGACAGAGTATACCCCGGGGTGTAACATAGCCTAGGCCAGACTATACCCCGGGGTGTAACATAGCCTAGGCCAGAGTATACCCCGGGGTGTAACACAGCCTAGGCCACACTATACCCCGAGGTGTAACATAGCCTAGGCCAGACTATACCCCGGGGTGTAACATAGCCTAGGCCAGAGTATACCCCGCTGTATAAAATAGCCTAGGCCAGACTATACCCCGGGGTGTAACATAGCCTAGGCCAGAGTATACCCCGGGGTGTAACATAGCCTAGGCCAGAGTATACCCCAGGGTGTAACATAGCCTAGGCCAGAGTATACCCCATGGTGTAACATAGCCTAGGCCAGAGTATACCCCGGGGTGTAACATAGCCTAGGCCAGACTATACTCCGGGGTGTAACATAGCCTAGGCCAGAGTATACCCCGGAGTGTAACATAGCCTAGGCCAGACCATACCCCGGGGTGTAACATAGCCTAGGCCAGACTATACTCCGGGGTGTAACATAGCCTAGGCCAGACTATACCCCGGGGTGTAACATAACCTAAGCCAAACTATACCCCGGGGTGTAACATAGCCTAGGCCAGAGTATACCCCGGGGTGTAACATAGCCTAGGCCAGACTATACTCCGGGGTGTAACATAGCCTAGGCCAGAGTATACCCCGGAGTGTAACATAGCCTAGGCCAGACCATACCCCGGGGTGTAACATAGCCTAGGCCAGACCATACCCCGGGGTGTAACATAGCCTAGACCAGAGTATACCGTAGAGAGCTTACATTATACTGACAGTAGGTGGCGGTGTCCCATCAGGTTACATTGCACTGACAGTAGGTGGCGCTGTCCCGTCAGCTTACATTATACTGACAGTAGGTGGCGCTGTCCCATCAGCTTACATTGTACTGACAGTAGGTGGCGCTGTCCCATCAGGTTACATTATACGGACAGTAGGTGGCGCTGTCCCATCAGCTTACATTATACTGACAGTAGGTGGCGCTGTCCCATCAGCTTACATTGTACTGACAGTAGGTGGCGCTGTCCCATCAGGTTACATTGTACTGACAGTGGGTGGCGCTGTCCCATCAGCTTACATTGTACTGACAGTAGGTGGCGCTGTCCCATCAGGTTACATTGTACTGACAGTGGGTGGCGCTGTCCCATCAGCTTACATTGTACTGACAGTAGGTGGCGCTGTCCCATCACCTTACATTATACTGACAGTATGTGGCGCTGTCCCATCAGGTTACATTATACTGACAGTAGGTGGCGCTGTCCCATCAGCTTACATTGTACTGACAGTAGGTGGCGCTGTCCCATCAGCTTACATTGTACTGACAGTGGGTGGCGCTGTCCCATCAGCTTACATTGTACTGACAGTAGGTGGCGCTGTCCCATCAGGTTACATTGTACTGACAGTAGGTGGCGCTGTCCCATCAGCTTACATTATACTGACAGTAGGTGGCGCTGTCCCATCAGGTTACATTACACTGACAGTAGGTGGCGCTGTCCCATCAGGTTACATTATACTGACAGTAGGTGGCGCTGTCCCATCAGGTTACATTACACTGACAGTAGGTGGCGCTGTCCCATCAGCTTACATTACACTGACAGTAGGTGGCGCTGTCCCATCAGCTTACATTGTACTGACAGTAGGTGGCGCTGTCCCATCAGCTTACATTGTACTGACAGCAGGTGGAGCTGTCCCAACAGCTTACATTATACTGACAGTAGGTGGCGCTGTCCCATCAGCTTACATTATACTGACAGTAGGTGGCGCTGTCCCATCAGCTTACATTATACTGACAGTAGATGGCGCTGTCCCATCAGCTTACATTGTACTGACAGTAGGTGGCGCTGTCCCATCACATTACATTGTACTGACAGTAGGTGGCGCTGTCCCATCAGGTTACATTGTACTGACAGTAGGTGGCGCTGTCCCATCAGCTTACATTATACGGACAGTAGGTGACGCTGTCCCATCAGGTTACATTATACTGACAGTAGGTGGCGCTGTCCCATCAGGTTACATTATACTGACAGTAGGTGGCGCTGTCCCATCAGCTTACATTGTACTGACAGTATGTGGCGCTGTGCCATCAGCTTACATTGTACTGACAGTAGGTGGCGCTGTCCCATCACATTACATTGTACTGACAGTAGGTGGCGCTGTCCCATCAGCTTACATTATACTGACAGTAGGTGGCGCTGTCCCATCAGGTTACATTATACTGACAGTAGGTGGCGCTGTCCCATCAGCTTACATTATACGGACAGTAGGTGGCGCTGTCCCATCAGCTTACATTGTACTGACAGTAGGTGGCGCTGTCCCATCAGCTTACATTGTACTGACAGTAGGTGGCGCTGTCCCATCAGCTTACATTATACTGACAGTAGGTGGCGCTGTCCCATCAGCTTACATTGTACTGACAGTAGGTGGCGCTGTCCCATCAGCTTACATTGTACTGACAGTAGGTGGCGCTGTCCCATCAGGTTACATTGTACTGACAGTAGGTGGCGCTGTCCCATCAGGTTACATTATACTGACAGTAGGTGGCGCTGTCCCGTCAGATTACATTATACTGTCAGTAGGTGGCGCTGTCCTATCAGCTTACATTATACTGACAGTAGGTGGCGCTGTCCCATCAGCTTACATTATACTGACAGTAGGTGGCGCTGTCCCATCAGCTTACATTGTACTGACAGTAGGTGGCGCTGTCCCATCAGCTTACATTAAACTGACAGTAGGTGGCGCTGTCCCATCAGCTTACATTGTACTGACAGTAGGTGGCGCTGTCCCATCAGGTTACATTGTACTGACAGTAGGTGGCGCTGTCCCATCAGGTTACATTGTACTGACAGTAGGTGGCGCTGTCCCATCAGCTTACATTGTACTGACAGCAGGTGGAGCTGTCCCAACAGCTTACATTATACTGACAGTAGGTGGCGCTGTCCCATCAGCTTACATTATACTGACAGTAGGTGGCGCTGTCCCATCAGCTTACATTATACTGACAGTAGATGGCGCTGTCCCATCAGCTTACATTGTACTGACAGTAGGTGGCGCTGTCCCATCAGCTTACATTGTACTGACAGTAGGTGGCGCTGTCCCATCAGCTTACATTATACTGACAGTAGGTGGCGCTGTCCCATCACATTACATTGTACTGACAGTAGGTGGCGCTGTCCCATCAGATTACATTATACTGTCAGTAGGTGGCGCTGTCCCATCAGCTTACATTATACTGACAGTAGGTGGCGCTGTCCCATCAGGTTACATTATACTGACAGTAGGTGGCGCTGTCCCATCAGGTTACATTATACTGACAGTAGGTGGCGCTGTCCCATCAGGTTACATTGTACTGACAGTAGGTGGCGCTGTCCCATCAGCTTACATTATACTGACAGTAGGTGGCGCTGTCCCATCAGGTTACATTGTACTGACAGTAGGTGGCGCTGTCCCATCAGCTTACATTACACTGACAGTAGGTGGCGCTGTCCCATCAGCTTACATTGTACTGACAGTAGGTGGCGCTGTCCCATCAGCTTACATTGTACTGACAGTAGGTGGCGCTGTCCCATCAGCTTACATTATACTGACAGTAGGTGGCGCTGTCCCATCAGCTTACATTGTACTGACAGTGGGTGGCGCTGTCCCATCAGGTTACATTATACTGACAGTAGGTGGCGCTGTCCCATCAGATTACATTATACTGACAGTAGGTGACGCTGTCCCATCAGGTTACATTATACTGACAGTAGGTGGCGCTGTCCCATCAGGTTACATTATACTGACAGTAGGTGGCGCTGTCCCATCAGCTTACATTGTACTGACAGTAGGTGGCGCTGTCCCATCAGCTTACATTATACTGACAGTAGGTGGCGCTGTCCCATCAGGTTACATTATACTGACAGTAGGTGGCGCTGTCCCATCAGCTTACATTGTACTGACAGTAGGTGGCGCTGTCCCATCAGCTTACATTATACTGACAGTAGGTGGCGCTGTCCCATCAGCTTACATTGTACTGACAGTAGGTGGCGCTGTCCCATCAGCTTACATTGTACTGACAGTAGGTGGCGCTGTCCCATCAGGTTACATTATACTGACAGTAGGTGGCGCTGTCCCATCAGGTTACATTGTACTGACAGTAGGTGGCGCTGTCCCATCACATTACATTGTACTGACAGTAGGTGGCGCTGTCCCATCAGATTACATTATACTGTCAGTAGGTGGCGCTGTCCCATCAGGTTACATTGTACTGACAGTAGGTGGCGCTGTCCCATCAGCTTACATTATACTGACAGTAGGTGGCGCTGTCCCGTCAGCTTACATTATACTGACAGTAGGTGGCGCTGTCCCATCAGCTTACATTATACTGACAGTAGGTGGCGCTGTCCCATCAGATTACATTATACTGACAGTAGGTGGCGCTGTCCCATCAGATTACATTGTACTGACAGTAGGTGGCGCTGTCCCATCAGCTTACATTATACTGACAGTAGGTGGCGCTGTCCCATCAGCTTACATTATACTGACAGTAGGTGGCGCTGTCCCATCAGGTTACATTGTACTGACAGTAGGTGGCGCTGTCCCATCAGGTTACATTGTACTGACAGTAGGTGGCGCTGTCCCATCACCTTACATTATACTGACAGTAGGTGGCGCTGTCCCATCACCTTACATTATACTGACAGTAGGTGGCGCTGTCCCATCAGCTTACATTGTACTGACAGTAGGTGGCGCTGTCCCATCAGCTTACATTATACTGACAGTAGATGGCGCTGTTCCATCAGCTTACATTATACTGACAGTAGGTGGCGCTGTCCCATCAGGTTACATTGTACTGACAGTAGGTGGCGCTGTCCCATCAGCCTACATTGTACTGACAGTAGGTGGCGCTGTCCCATCAGCTTACATTGTACTGACAGTAGGTGGCGCTGTCCCATCAGCTTACATTATACTGACAGTAGGTGGCGCTGTCCCATCAGGTTACATTATACTGACAGTAGGTGGCGCTGTCCCATCAGCTTACATTATACTGACAGTAGGTGGCGCTGTCCCATCAGCTTACATTGTACTGACAGTAGGTGGCGCTGTCCCATCAGCTTATATTATACTGACAGTAGGTGGCGCTGTCCCATCAGGATACATTATACTGACAGTAGGTGGCGCTGTCCCATCAGGTTACATTATACTGACAGTAGGTGGCGCTGTCCCATCAGGTTACATTGCACTGACAGTAGGTGGCGCTGTCCCATCAGGTTACATTATACTGACAGTAGGTGGCGCTGTCCCATCAGCTTACATTATACTGACAGTAGGTGGCGCTGTCCCATCAGCTTACATTATACTGACAGTAGGTGGCGCTGTCCCATCAGCTTACATTGTACTGACAGTAGGTGGCGCTGTCCCATCAGCTTACATTATACTGACAGTAGGTGGCGCTGTCCCATCAGCTTACATTGTACTGACAGTAGGTGGCGCTGTCCCATCAGATTACATTGTACTGACAGTAGGTGGCGCTGTCCTATTAGCTTACATTGTACTGACAGTAGGTGGCGCTGTCCCATCAGGTTACATTATACTGACAGTAGGTGGCGCTGTCCCATCAGGTTACATTGTACTGACAGTAGGTGGCGCTGTCCCATCAGCTTACATTATACTGACAGTAGGTGGCGCTGTCCCATCAGGTTACATTGTACTGACAGTAGGTGGTGCTGTCCCATCAGGTTACATTACACTGACAGTAGGTGGCGCTGTCCCATCAGCTTACATTATACTGACAGTAGGTGGCGCTGTCCCATCAGCTTACATTGTACTGACAGTAGGTGGCGCTGTCCCATCAGGTTACATTACACTGACAGTAGGTGGCGCTGTCCCATCAGCTTACATTATACTGACAGTAGGTGGCGCTGTCCCATCAGTTTACATTATACTGACAGTAGGTGGCGCTGTCCTATTAGCTTACATTATACTGACAGTAGGTGGCGCTGTCCCATCAGCTTACATTATACTGACAGTAGGTGGCGCTGTCCCATCAGGTTACATTACACTGACAGTAGGTGGCGCTGTCCTATTAGCTTACATTGCTGTGTGAGTGAGGCAGGAGAGATTTCTTGCTCCCTACACAGCGCCTGTCAGCTGAGTACGCTTCGGGGGTGGGGGTGAGCGATCTCTGACAGGGACACAGGGAGGGGGGGTGGGGGGGGATCAGCAGCCGATACACATTACTTCCCTACCGATGCCGACCCTGAGTCCCTGGGGGGAGGGGATGCGGCGGGCAGCCGGGTGTCTGGTAGCTATGAATGAAGTAATGCCGCCCGCCGCATCCCCTCCCCCCAGGGACTCAGGGTCGGGATCGCTGACACGGGGGGGAGTGATGATGGACGGCAGACCCCGCAGGTACCCCTAACATTCACCTGCTGTAGTGCAGTGCCGGCCCATGTAACTGGCGACCAGCACTGAGCACCCAAAACCCCTGATAATTTACAGCAGCCTGAGGGGACCCCCACTCTGGAGCGTGGTGGGGATGCAGAGCACTCAACCCTGATTGGCTACACGCTACCAAGCCAGTCAGGGTTCAGTGCTCTGCTGCTAATGAGAAAGAGAGCGGACGCTGGCCGGGTATAGTGACGTCACCGGACCGGAAGGAGAAGAGGATCCGCTGCAAGCTGGAAGATCACGTGACCGGACCAGAGATCTCCTTGGGGGGGGCCAATAAAGGACAGGTAAGTATATTAGGGAAGGTTAACCCTTTCGTTTGCTAAATTATTGATTTTCCCTGGAATACCCCTTTAAGTAGAAGGGGCCCCTTGCATCTGTGGGAGCTCTCCCCTCTCCCTGTCTGTATACCAGGCTTCTCACAAAGTGAAGTGTGTGGGAGGCCCGGGCCCCCCTATAGGCCGGGCCCCCCTATAGGCCGGACCCCATACACCTGTACTGCCAGTCATGCCCTGGTTTTATCACCTGAGTTTTTTTCGTGTTATAAGTCATGTGATTCTTTTCTTAAGGTGGCAGGGTCTGAGGTTGAGGTCACGGTGGTATGAGGGAGCTGAGCAGCCAGTAGGGTGGCAGTGGTGGGAGGCCGCCCCTCCTGATCTACAGTCGGAGGTCTCCCCTGAGGTTGGGCCTACTTTTTCTTCGTAGGCCGGGCTCATCTTGGCTGCTGCCAGGAGAATTAGTCTTGGTTTTGGAAGGGAGATGCATTGTGGGTATTTCATGATGTTCCTGATCTTCCCATTGATTTGGGGGGACTTGGTGCGGTGTTACGTCTTGCTGCCTCTGAGCTGGCGTTACGGCTGGAGAATGCCGCCGGGTCTAAAGGAAATGTTTATGATGTTCAGTTATAAGAGATGTTTTATCTTTCTTTGTATTCATATAATAAATGGCCGGTGTCCATCTCTTTCAGGGCTATTTGGGGTTAGAGGTTGCCTTGATTTGGGGTAAGTTAACATATATGCACCTCCTCCCCTCTCTGTCTCTTCCTCCCCTCTCTGTCTCTTCCGTTTCTCCTCCTCCTCCCCAGCTCCCTCTTCACTTACTCCTTCTTCTCCTTTCCTTCTCCTCTCTGTCTTCCCTCCCTTCCTTCTTCTTTTCCTCCTCCCCCGCTCCTTTTTGTCTCCTCATCTCCTCTCTATCTCCTACCCTTTCTGCCTCCTCCTCCTCTCCTCTTCCCCTCCTCCTCCCCTTGTCCTATCTGTCTACTCCCACTTCCTCCTCTTCCCTTCTTTTCCTCCTCCACCTCTTCTGTCTCCTCCCTTTTCCTCCTCCTCCTCTCTTTTGCTCTTCCCACTATCCTCCCATTTTCGCTTCCTCTTCCCTTCTTTTCATCTCCCTCCTCTCCTCTGTTTCCTTCTGCAGTGTCCCAGAACAGAGTATTTCTCCATAACTTTATGTGTGCACCTTTATTATAGTCAGTTCTGTTCTGGAAACATAGTCCCGCTGCAAACTGTGTATATTATGTCACCTTCCTCTCAGTATTCAGGTCTGCTATTCCATTTATTTCTCATGCATATTCATTTCTCAGTGCCTAATGGTGTGGTGATGCAATGGCTTGGTGAGTCACGTGACTGCCCCTGCTGCCATGGTAACTCCAATAGCCGTCGAGCTTTGGCTGGGGATACCATGTGACTTCCTGTCCTACCTCAGTCCTGTCTCCTACCTTCAAGTGGACAGGGTGTGTGTGTGTCCTCTCTCCACTGTCAGGAGAGAGGCACGTGTGCTTTGCTGCTCCAGCGTTAGCAGAGGTGTTCCGGTCCAGTCGGGACCTGGTTTCCTATCCTCAAGTCCTTCAAGATCCTCATCTCCACTAAAGATCTGGGTGCCGTCTTCAATCACTACTCTCATCATCAATAGCAAGTATTCGTCTTAACTCCATTCCACCAGTATCATAACACCAGTACTACTACTCTCATCATTCAGTTTCCTTATTCCAAGTAACGCTACTCTCACAGCCTATTGCAGCATCACCCATTACTCTGCCTTATACCCAGTTGCATCCGGAGAGACTGTTACTACTAGTTACCACCGTTACAATAAATACACAAGTACCGCTGTTTCTGAACCTTGGCATTGGTGTGATTATTGGTGCCCTGACTAAGGACAACGAAGAATTGCTCGTCCTCCGCTTGGTCAGGTCCCCGCAGGTTAGCTGCTAACCCTCGTGCCAAAACCATGACATAACATCAGGCAAGCGGCTACCCGGGTTCCTACCCAGTACTACAACCTACTACTACCCTCAGCGGAGTGGCCCGGCGCACTTCCACTTCCTCCTTCTTCCTTCTCCTTCTTCCCCCGTGTCTTCTCCCACTTCCTCCTCTTCCATTGTTTTCCTGCTCCCCTGTTCTCTCTGTCTTCTTCCACTTCCTCCTCCCTTATTTTCTTCCTCCCCCCTCTCCTCTCTGTCTCCTCCTCTTTTTGGCTCCCTTCCCATCTTTTCCTCCACCCCCTCTCCTCTCTGTCTCCTCCCCTTGTCCTCCCTGTCTTCTCCCACGTTCTCCTCTTCCCTTTTTCCCCCCTCTCCTCTGTCTCCTCCCTCTGCCTCCTCTTCCATTCTTTTCCTCCTCCCTTCCGTCTCCTTCTACTTCCTCCTCCTCCTCTCCTTTCTCCTCCCCCTTCCTCCTTCTCCCTTCATTTCATCTGCCTCCCCTCTCTCCTCTCTGTCTCCTCCCACTTCTTCCTCCTCCCTTCTTTTCCTCTTCTAACTCTCTTCTCTGTCTTCTCCCATGTCCTCCTCTTCCCTTATTTTCCTCCTCCCCCTTCTTTTCCTCATCCCTCTCCTCTGTCTCCTCCTCCCTTCTTTTTCTTCTATATTCCTCTGTATTCTGCCACATCCTCCTTTTCCCTTCTTTTCCTCCTCCCCCTCTCCTCTGTTTCTTCCCTCATCCTCCTCTTCGATTCTTTATCTCCTCCTCCTCTCCTCTGTATCCTCCCCCCTCCTCCTCCCTTCTTTTCCTCCTCCCCCTCTCCTGTTTCTTCCCACTTCCTCCTCTTCGATTCTTTTTCTCCTTTCCCTTTCTTTTGTCTTCTAATTCCTCCTCTTCCCTTTTCCTCCTTCCCCTCTCCTGTCTCCTCCCACTTCCTCCTTCCCCTTCTTTTCCTCCTCCTCCTCTCCTCTGTATCCTTCCCCCTCCTCCTCCTCCCTTCTTTTCCTCCTCTCCCTCTCCTGTCTCCTCCCCATCTCCTCTGTCTCCTTCCCCTTCCTCCTCTTCCTGACCTCTTTTCCTCCTCCCCCTCTCCTCTGTTTCCTCCCACTTCCTCCTCCTCCTCCTCCTCCTCCTCCCCCTCTCCTCTGTTTCCCCCCACTTCCTCCTCTCCCTTCTTTTCCTCCTCTCCTTTCCTCCTCCCACTCTCCTCTGTCTCCTTCCCTTTCCTCCTCCTCCCTTCTTTTCCTCCTCCCCCTCTCCTCTGCTTCCTTCCCCTTCCTCCTCTTCCCTTCTTTTCCTCCTCCTCTCTTCCTTCTCCTCCCCTCTTTTCCTCCTCTGTCTCCTTCCCCTTCCTCCTCTCCTCTGTCTCCTTCCTCCTCCCCTCTTTTCCTCCTCTTCCTCCTCTCCTCTGTCTCCTTCCTCCTCCCCTCTTTTCCTCCTCTTCCTCCTCTCCTCTGTCTCCTTCCTCCTCCCCTCTTTTCCTCCTCCTCCTCCTCTCCTCTGTCTCCTTCCTCCTCCCCTCTTTTCCTCCTCTTCCTCCTCTCCTCTGTCTCCTTCCTCCTCCCCTCTTTTCCTCCTCTTCCTCCTCTCCTCTGTCTCCTTCCTCCTCCCCTCTTTTCCTCCTCTCCTCTGTCTCCTTCCTCCTCCCCTCTTTTCCTCCTCTTCCTCCTCTCCTCTGTCTCCTTCCTCCTCCCCTCTTTTCCTCCTCTTCCTCCTCTCCTCTGTCTCCTTCCTCCTCCCCTCTTTTCCTCCTCTTCCTCCTCTCCTCTGTCTCCTTCCTCCTCCCCTCTTTTCCTCCTCTTCCTCCTCTCCTCTGTCTCCTTCCTCCTCCCCTCTTTTCCTCCTCTTCCTCCTCTCCTCTGTCTCCTTCCTCCTCCCCTCTTTTCCTCCTCCTCCTCTCCTCTGTCTCCTTCGTCTCCTTCCTCCTCCCCTCTTTTCCTCCTCCTCTTCCTCTCCTCTGTCTCCTTCCTCCTCCCCTCTTTTGCTCCTCTGTCTCCTTCCCCTTCCTCCTCTTCCCTTCTTTTCCTCCTCCTCTCTTCCTTCTCCTCCCCTCTTTTCCTCCTCTGTCTCCTTCCCCTTCCTCTTCCTCTCCTCTGCCTCCTTCCTCCTCCTCTCCTCTGTCTCCTTCCTCCTCCCCTCTTTTCCTCCTCCTCCTCCTCTCCTCTGTCTCCTTCCTCCTCCCCTCTTTTCCTCCTCTTCCTCCTCTCCTCTGTCTCCTTCCTCCTCCCCTCTTTTCCTCCTCTTCCTCCTCTCCTCTGTCTCCTTCCTCCTCCCCTCTTTTCCTCCTCCTCCTCTCCTCTGTCTCCTTCCTCCTCCCCTCTTTTCCTCCTCCTCCTCCTCCTCTGTCTCCTTCGTCTCCTTCCTCCTCCCCTCTTTTCCTCCTCCTCTTCCTCTCCTCTGTCTCCTTCCTCCTCCCCTCTTTTGCTCCTCTGTCTCCTTCCCCTTCCTCCTCTTCCCTTCTTTTCCTCCTCCTCTCTTCCTTCTCCTCCCCTCTTTTCCTCCTCTGTCTCCTTCCCCTTCCTCTTCCTCCTCCTCCCCTCTTTTCCTCCTCCTCCTCTCTTCTGTCTCCTTCCTCCTCCCCTCTTTTCCTCCTCCTCTTCCTCTCTTCTGTCTCCTTCCTCCTACCCTCTTTTCCTCCTCCTTCCCTTTCCTCTTTGTCTCCTTCTCTTCCTATTTTTGGCTCCTCTCTCATTCCCTCCGTTTTGTCATTGATCTCACCGTTGATGACTCAGAATCAGTGATTGACCTTTTATTACCACAGAGAAATTGGTTTAATATTGTCATACTTACACTACAGTCCAGAAATAAAGCAATACAAAAGCTGATACCCTAAAAAGTCCATCTAGGACTGTTCTGTCAGTAGAAAAGTTCTGGAAGACTATGTTGGAGTAGCCAGGTGTCACGTGACCAGAGGCGTGGCCTATATCCTGGCGATCTGAGGGTCAGGGGCACAAGTAACAGAGAAATGGGGAGAGATGTGGACAGGACGGGAAGCGCTGCATCTTCTCATCCGCTGGAGACGTTGGCGACATCCTGAGAACTGTTCCTGGCATAGGCACAAATGTGGAAAATACCTGAAAGGGCAAAAGTGTGAACGAGAGCGTAAGAGGTGTCAGCAGGTAAGCTGCTATAGGGGGGAGGATTCTGCGGCTCTGGGAAAGGGAGCTCCTATCACACACAGTGTACCATCACTCCCATCATCCTCCCTGACCCCAGGAGCTGACACTCTAATCTCCTATCACACACAGTGTATCATCACTCCCATCATCCTCCCTGACCCCAGGAGCTGACACTCTAATCTCCTATCACACACAGTGTACCATCACTCCCATCATCCTCCCTGACCCCAGGAGCTGACACTCTAATCTCCTATCACACACAGTGTATCATCACTCCCATCCTCCCTGACCCCAGGAGCTGACACTCTAATCTCCTATCACACACAGTGTACCATCACTCCCATCATCCTCCTCCCTGACCCCAGGAGCTGACACTCTAATCTCCTATCACACACAGTGTATCATCACTCCCATCATCCTCCCTGACCCCAGGAGCTGACACTCTAATCTCCTATCACACACAGTGTATCATCACTCCCATCATCCTCCCTGACCCCAGGAGCTGACACTCTAATCTCCTATCACACACAGTGTATCATCACTCCCATCATCCTCCCTGACCCCAGGAGCTGACACTCTAATCTCCTATCACACACAGTGTATCATCACTCCCATCCTCCTCCCTGACCCCAGGAGCTGACACTCTAATCTCCTATCACACACAGTGTACCATCACTCCCATCATCCTCCCTGACCCCAGGAGCTGACGCTCTAATCTCCTATCACACACAGTGTATCATCACTCCCATCATCCTCCCTGACCCCAGGAGCTGACACTCTAATCTCCTATCACACACAGTGTATCATCACTCCCATCATCCCTCACCCCAGGAGCTGACACTCTAATCTCCTATCACACACAGTGTATCATCACTCCCATCCTCCTCCCTGACCCCAGGAGCTGACACTCCAATCTCCTATCACACACACTGTATCATCACTCCCATCCTCCTCCCTGACCCCAGGAGCTGACACTCTAATCTCCTATCACACACAGTGTACCATCACTCCCATCATCCCTGACCCCAGGAGCTGACACTCTAATCTCCTATCACACACAGTGTATCATCACTCCCATCCTCCTCCCTGACCCCAGGAGCTGACACTGTAATCTCCTATCACACACAGTGTATCATCACTCCCATCATCCTCCCTGACCCCAGGAGCTGACACTCTAATCTCCTATCACACACAGTGTATCATCACTCCCATTCTCCTCCCTGACCCCAGGAGCTGACACTCTAATCTCCTATCACACACAGTGTACCATCACTCCCATCATCCCTGACCCCAGGAGCTGACACTCTAATCTCCTATCACACACAGTGTATCATCACTCCCATTCTCCTCCCTGACCCCAGAAGCTGACACTCTAATCTCCTATCACACACAGTGTATCATCACTCCCATCATCCCTGACCCCAGGAGCTGACACTGTAATCTCCTATCACACACAGTGTATCATCACTCCCATCATCATCCTCCCTGACCCCAGGAGCTGACACTCTAATCTCCTATCACACAGTGTATCATCACTCCCATCATCCCTGACCCCAGGAGCTGACACTCTAATCTCCTATCACACACAGTGTATCATCACTCCCATCATCCCTGACCCCAGGAGCTGACACTCTAATCTCCTATCACACACAGTGTACCATCACTCCCATCATCCTCCTCCCTGACCCCAGGAGCTGACACTCTAATCTCCTATCACACACAGTGTACCATCACTCCCATCCTCCTCCCTGACCCCAGGAGCTGACGCTCTAATCTCCTATCACACACAGTGTATCATCACTCCCATCATCCTCCCTGACCCCAGGAGCTGACACTCTAATCTCCTATCACACACAGTGTATCATCACTCCCATCATCCTCCCTGACCCCAGGAGCTGACGCTCTAATCTCCTATCACACACAGTGTATCATCACTCCCATCATCCTCCCTGACCCCAGGAGCTGACACTCTAATCTCCTATCACACACAGTGTATCATCACTCCCATCATCCCTGACCCCAGGAGCTGACACTCTAATCTCCTATCACACACAGTGTATCATCACTCCCATCATCATCCTCCCTGACCCCAGGAGCTGACACTCTAATCTCCTATCACACACAGTGTATCATCACTCCCATTCTCCTCCCTGACCCCAGGAGCTGACACTCCAATCTCCTATCACACACACTGTATCATCACTCCCATCCTCCTCCCTGACCCCAGGAGCTGACACTCTAATCTCCTATCACACACAGTGTATCATCACTCCCATCATCCCTGACCCCAGGAGCTGACACTCTAATCTCCTATCACACACAGTGTATCATCACTCCCATCATCCCTGACCCCAGGAGCTGACACTCTAATCTCCTATCACACACAGTATCATCACTCCCATCATCCCTGACCCCAGGAGCTGACACTCTAATCTCCTATCACACACAGTGTATCATCACTCCCATCCTCCTCCCTGACCCCAGGAGCTGACACTCTAATCTCCTATCACACACAGTGTATCATCACTCCCATCATCCCTGACCCCAGGAGCTGACACTGTAATCTCCTATCACACACAGTGTATCATCACTCCCATCCTCCTCCCTGACCCCAGGAGCTGACACTCTAATCTCCTATCACACAGTGTATCATCACTCCCATCATCCTCCCTGACCCCAGGAGCTGACGCTCTAATCTCCTATCACACACAGTGTATCATCACTCCCATCATCCTCCCTGACCCCAGGAGCTGACACTCTAATCTCCTATCACACACAGTGTATCATCACTCCCATCCTCCCTGACCCCAGGAGCTGACACTCTAATCTCCTATCACACACAGTGTATCATCACTCCCATCATCCCTGACCCCAGGAGCTGACACTCTAATCTCCTATCACACACAGTGTACCATCACTCCCATCATCCCTGACCCCAGGAGCTGACACTCTAATCTCCTATCACACACAGTGTACCATCACTCCCATCATCCCTGACCCCAGGAGCTGACACTCTAATCTCCTATCACACACAGTGTACCATCACTCCCATCCTCCCTGACCCCAGGAGCTGACACTCTAATCTCCTATCACACACAGTGTATCATCACTCCCATTCTCCTCCCTGACCCCAGGAGCTGACACTCTAATCTCCTATCACACACAGTGTACCATCACTCCCATCATCCTCCTCCCTGACCCCAGGAGCTGACACTCTAATCTCCTATCACACACAGTGTATCATCACTCCCATCCTCCTCCCTGACCCCAGGAGCTGACACTCTAATCTCCTATCACACACAGTGTATCATCACTCCCATCATCCTCCCTGACCCCAGGAGCTGACACTCTAATCTCCTATCACACACAGTGTACCATCACTCCCATCATCCTCCCTGACCCCAGGAGCTGACACTCTAATCTCCTATCACACACAGTGTATCATCACTCCCATCCTCCTCCCTGACCCCAGGAGCTGACACTCTAATCTCCTATCACACACAGTGTACCATCACTCCCATCCTCCTCCCTGACCCCAGGAGCTGACACTCTAATCTCCTATCACACACAGTGTATCATCACTCCCATCATCCCTGACCCCAGGAGCTGACACTGTAATCTCCTATCACACACAGTGTACCATCACTCCCATCATCCCTGACCCCAGGAGCTGACACTCTAATCTCCTATCACACAGTGTATCATCACTCCCATCCTCCTCCCTGACCCCAGGAGCTGACACTCTAATCTCCTATCACACACAGTGTATCATCACTCCCATCATCCTCCCTGACCCCAGGAGCTGACACTCTAATCTCCTATCACACACAGTGCATCATCACTCCCATCATCCCTGACCCCAGGAGCTGACACTGTAATCTCCTATCACACACAGTGTACCATCACTCCCATCATCCTCCTCCCTGACCCCAGGAGCTGACACTCTAATCTCCTATCACACACAGTGTATCATCACTCCCATCCTCCTCCCTGACCCCAGGAGCTGACACTCTAATCTCCTATCACACACAGTGTACCATCACTCCCATCATCCTCCCTAACCCCAGGAGCTGACACTCTAATCTCCTATCACACACAGTGTATCATCACTCCCATCATCCCTGACCCCAGGAGCTGACACTCTAATCTCCTATCACACACAGTGTATCATCACTCCCATCCTCCTCCCTGACCCCAGGAGCTGACACTCTAATCTCCTATCACACACAGTGTATCATCACTCCCATCATCATCCCTGACCCCAGGAGCTGACACTCTAATCTCCTATCACACACAGTGTACCATCACTCCCATCATCCTCCCTGACCCCAGGAGCTGACACTCTAATCTCCTATCACACACAGTGTACCATCACTCCCATCCTCCCTGACCCCAGGAGCTGACACTCTAATCTCCTATCACACAGTGTATCATCACTCCCATCATCCCTGACCCCAGGAGCTGACACTCTAATCTCCTATCACACACAGTGTACCATCACTCCCATCCTCCTCCCTGACCCCAGGAGCTGACACTCTAATCTCCTATCACACACAGTGTACCATCACTCCCATCATCCTCCTCCCTGACCCCAGGAGCTGACACACTAATCTCCTATCACACACAGTGTATCATCACTCCCATCATCCCTGACCCCAGGAGCTGACACTCTAATCTCCTATCACACACAGTGTATCATCACTCCCATCATCCTCCCTGACCCCAGGAGCTGACACTCTAATCTCCTATCACACACAGTGTATCATCACTCCCATCATCCTCCCTGACCCCAGGAGCTGACACTCTAATCTCCTATCACACACAGTGTATCATCACTCCCATCATCCCTGACCCCAGGAGCTGACACTCTAATCTCCTATCACACACAGTGTATCATCACTCCCATCATCCCTGACCCCAGGAGCTGACACTCTAATCTCCTATCACACACAGTGTATCATCACTCCCATCATCCCTGACCCCAGGAGCTGACACTCTAATCTCCTATCACACACAGTGTATCATCACTCCCATCCTCCTCCCTGACCCCAGGAGCTGACACTCTAATCTCCTATCACACACAGTGTATCATCACTCCCATCATCATCCCTGACCCCAGGAGCTGACGCTCTAATCTCCTATCACACACAGTGTATCATCACTCCCATCATCCTCCCTGACCCCAGGAGCTGACACTCTAATCTCCTATCACACACAGTGTACCATCACTCCCATCATCCCTGACCCCAGGAGCTGACACTCTAATCTCCTATCACACACAGTGTATCATCACTCCCATCATCATCCTCCCTGACCCCAGGAGCTGACACTCTAATCTCCTATCACACACAGTGTACCATCACTCCCATCCTCCTCCCTGACCCCAGGAGCTGACACTCTAATCTCCTATCACACACAGTGTATCATCACTCCCATCATCCTCCCTGACCCCAGGAGCTGACACTCTAATCTCCTATCACACACAGTGTATCATCACTCCCATCATCCCTGACCCCAGGAGCTGACACTGTAATCTCCTATCACACACAGTGTACCATCACTCCCATCCTCCTCCCTGACCCCAGGAGCTGACACTCTAATCTCCTATCACACAATGTACCATCACTCCCATCATCCTCCCTGACCCCAGGAGCTGACACTCTAATCTCCTATCACACACAGTGTATCATCACTCCCATCATCCTCCCTGACCCCAGGAGCTGACACTCTAATCTCCTATCACACACAGTGTATCATCACTCCCATCATCCTCCCTGACCCCAGGAGCTGACACTCTAATCTCCTATCACACACAGTGTATCATCACTCCCATCATCCTCCCTGACCCCAGGAGCTGACACTCTAATCTCCTATCACACACAGTGTACCATCACTCCCATCATCCTCCCTGACCCCAGGAGCTGACGCTCTAATCTCCTATCACACACAGTGTATCATCACTCCCATCATCCTCCCTGACCCCAGGAGCTGACACTCTAATCTCCTATCACACACAGTGTATCATCACTCCCATCATCCCTGACCCCAGGAGCTGACACTCTAATCTCCTATCACACACAGTGTATCATCACTCCCATCCTCCTCCCTGACCCCAGGAGCTGACACTCCAATCTCCTATCACACACACTGTATCATCACTCCCATCCTCCTCCCTGACCCCAGGAGCTGACACTCTAATCTCCTATCACACACAGTGTACCATCACTCCCATCATCCCTGACCCCAGGAGCTGACACTCTAATCTCCTATCACACACAGTGTATCATCACTCCCATCCTCCTCCCTGACCCCAGGAGCTGACACTGTAATCTCCTATCACACACAGTGTATCATCACTCCCATCCTCCTCCCTGACCCCAGGAGCTGACACTGTAATCTCCTATCACACACAGTGTATCATCACTCCCATTCTCCTCCCTGACCCCAGGAGCTGACACTCTAATCTCCTATCACACACAGTGTACCATCACTCCCATCATCCCTGACCCCAGGAGCTGACACTCTAATCTCCTATCACACACAGTGTATCATCACTCCCATTCTCCTCCCTGACCCCAGAAGCTGACACTCTAATCTCCTATCACACACAGTGTATCATCACTCCCATCATCCCTGACCCCAGGAGCTGACACTGTAATCTCCTATCACACACAGTGTATCATCACTCCCATCATCATCCTCCCTGACCCCAGGAGCTGACACTCTAATCTCCTATCACACAGTGTATCATCACTCCCATCATCCCTGACCCCAGGAGCTGACACTCTAATCTCCTATCACACACAGTGTATCATCACTCCCATCATCCCTGACCCCAGGAGCTGACACTCTAATCTCCTATCACACACAGTGTACCATCACTCCCATCATCCTCCTCCCTGACCCCAGGAGCTGACACTCTAATCTCCTATCACACACAGTGTACCATCACTCCCATCATCCTCCCTGACCCCAGGAGCTGACGCTCTAATCTCCTATCACACACAGTGTATCATCACTCCCATCATCCTCCCTGACCCCAGGAGCTGACACTCTAATCTCCTATCACACACAGTGTATCATCACTCCCATCATCCCTGACCCCAGGAGCTGACACTCTAATCTCCTATCACACACAGTGTATCATCACTCCCATCATCATCCTCCCTGACCCCAGGAGCTGACACTCTAATCTCCTATCACACACAGTGTATCATCACTCCCATTCTCCTCCCTGACCCCAGGAGCTGACACTCCAATCTCCTATCACACACACTGTATCATCACTCCCATCCTCCTCCCTGACCCCAGGAGCTGACACTCTAATCTCCTATCACACACAGTGTATCATCACTCCCATCATCCCTGACCCCAGGAGCTGACACTCTAATCTCCTATCACACACAGTGTATCATCACTCCCATCATCCCTGACCCCAGGAGCTGACACTCTAATCTCCTATCACACACAGTATCATCACTCCCATCATCCCTGACCCCAGGAGCTGACACTCTAATCTCCTATCACACACAGTGTATCATCACTCCCATCCTCCTCCCTGACCCCAGGAGCTGACACTCTAATCTCCTATCACACACAGTGTATCATCACTCCCATCATCCCTGACCCCAGGAGCTGACACTGTAATCTCCTATCACACACAGTGTATCATCACTCCCATTCTCCTCCCTGACCCCAGGAGCTGACACTCTAATCTCCTATCACACACAGTGTACCATCACTCCCATCATCCTCCTCCCTGACCCCAGGAGCTGACACTCTAATCTCCTATCACACACAGTGTATCATCACTCCCATCCTCCTCCCTGACCCCAGGAGCTGACACTCTAATCTCCTATCACACACAGTGTATCATCACTCCCATCATCCTCCCTGACCCCAGGAGCTGACACTCTAATCTCCTATCACACACAGTGTATCATCACTCCCATCCTCCTCCCTGACCCCAGGAGCTGACACTCTAATCTCCTATCACACACAGTGTACCATCACTCCCATCCTCCTCCCTGACCCCAGGAGCTGACACTCTAATCTCCTATCACACACAGTGTATCATCACTCCCATCATCCCTGACCCCAGGAGCTGACACTGTAATCTCCTATCACACACAGTGTACCATCACTCCCATCATCCCTGACCCCAGGAGCTGACACTCTAATCTCCTATCACACAGTGTATCATCACTCCCATCCTCCTCCCTGACCCCAGGAGCTGACACTCTAATCTCCTATCACACACAGTGTATCATCACTCCCATCATCCTCCCTGACCCCAGGAGCTGACACTCTAATCTCCTATCACACACAGTGCATCATCACTCCCATCATCCCTGACCCCAGGAGCTGACACTGTAATCTCCTATCACACACAGTGTACCATCACTCCCATCATCCTCCTCCCTGACCCCAGGAGCTGACACTCTAATCTCCTATCACACACAGTGTATCATCACTCCCATCCTCCTCCCTGACCCCAGGAGCTGACACTCTAATCTCCTATCACACACAGTGTACCATCACTCCCATCATCCTCCCTAACCCCAGGAGCTGACACTCTAATCTCCTATCACACACAGTGTATCATCACTCCCATCATCCCTGACCCCAGGAGCTGACACTCTAATCTCCTATCACACACAGTGTATCATCACTCCCATCCTCCTCCCTGACCCCAGGAGCTGACACTCTAATCTCCTATCACACACAGTGTACCATCACTCCCATCATCCTCCCTGACCCCAGGAGCTGACACTCTAATCTCCTATCACACACAGTGTACCATCACTCCCATCCTCCCTGACCCCAGGAGCTGACACTCTAATCTCCTATCACACAGTGTATCATCACTCCCATCATCCCTGACCCCAGGAGCTGACACTCTAATCTCCTATCACACACAGTGTACCATCACTCCCATCCTCCTCCCTGACCCCAGGAGCTGACACTCTAATCTCCTATCACACACAGTGTACCATCACTCCCATCATCCTCCTCCCTGACCCCAGGAGCTGACACACTAATCTCCTATCACACACAGTGTATCATCACTCCCATCATCCCTGACCCCAGGAGCTGACACTCTAATCTCCTATCACACACAGTGTATCATCACTCCCATCATCCTCCCTGACCCCAGGAGCTGACACTCTAATCTCCTATCACACACAGTGTATCATCACTCCCATCCTCCTCCCTGACCCCAGGAGCTGACACTCTAATCTCCTATCACACACAGTGTATCATCACTCCCATCATCCCTGACCCCAGGAGCTGACACTCTAATCTCCTATCACACACAGTGTATCATCACTCCCATCATCCCTGACCCCAGGAGCTGACACTCTAATCTCCTATCACACACAGTGTATCATCACTCCCATCATCCCTGACCCCAGGAGCTGACACTCTAATCTCCTATCACACACAGTGTATCATCACTCCCATCATCCCTGACCCCAGGAGCTGACACTCTAATCTCCTATCACACACAGTGTATCATCACTCCCATCCTCCTCCCTGACCCCAGGAGCTGACACTCTAATCTCCTATCACACACAGTGTATCATCACTCCCATCATCATCCCTGACCCCAGGAGCTGACACTCTAATCTCCTATCACACACAGTGTATCATCACTCCCATCATCCTCCCTGACCCCAGGAGCTGACACTCTAATCTCCTATCACACACAGTGTACCATCACTCCCATCATCCCTGACCCCAGGAGCTGACACTCTAATCTCCTATCACACACAGTGTATCATCACTCCCATCATCATCCTCCCTGACCCCAGGAGCTGACACTCTAATCTCCTATCACACACAGTGTACCATCACTCCCATCCTCCTCCCTGACCCCAGGAGCTGACACTCTAATCTCCTATCACACACAGTGTATCATCACTCCCATCATCCTCCCTGACCCCAGGAGCTGACACTCTAATCTCCTATCACACACAGTGTATCATCACTCCCATCATCCCTGACCCCAGGAGCTGACACTGTAATCTCCTATCACACACAGTGTACCATCACTCCCATCCTCCTCCCTGACCCCAGGAGCTGACACTCTAATCTCCTATCACACAATGTACCATCACTCCCATCATCCTCCCTGACCCCAGGAGCTGACACTCTAATCTCCTATCACACACAGTGTATCATCACTCCCATCATCCTCCCTGACCCCAGGAGCTGACACTCTAATCTCCTATCACACACAGTGTACCATCACTCCCATCCTCCTCCCTGACCCCAGGAGCTGACACTCTAATCTCCTATTACACAGTGTATCATCACTCCCATCCTCCTCCCTGACCCCAGGAGCTGACACTCTAATCTCCTATCACACAGTGTATCATCACTCCCATCATCCTCCCTGACCCCAAGAGCTGACACTCTAATCTCCTATCACACACAGTGTATCATCACTCCCATCATCCTCTCTGACCCCAGGAGCTGACACTCTAATCTCCTATTACACACAGTGTACCATCACTCCCATCATCCTCCCTGACCCCAGGAGCTGACGCTCTAATCTCCTATCACACACAGTGTATCATCACTCCCATCCTCCTCCCTGACCCCAGGAGCTGACACTCTAATCTCCTATCATACACAGTGTATCATCACTCCCATCCTCCTCCCTGACCCCAGGAGCTGACACTCTAATCTCCTATTACACACAGTGTATCATCACTCCCATCATCCTCCTCCCTGACCCCAGGAGCTGACACTCTAATCTCCTATTACACACAGTGTATCATCACTCCCATCATCCTATAAACTGATAGCAGAACAATGGAGCAGTGTGTGGGGATGGGGCAGAATGGTTCCTTATGTGGCTGGGATGATGGGGGTGATACTTTACCTGCAGACACGGTGAGGATGATTCCTAGCCAGCCCAGGATGTAGGACCAGGAGAACCTCCAGTCTGTATAACGTTTTCCAAAAAAGTTCACAGTCACCCCGGTGTATACGGAGAGCGCCAGGAGCGCAAAGAAGCCTGCAAGACATCCGTCACTGCTATATATCCTGATACATATAGAGCTATAGGGGTATATACTGATCACTATTATATATATAGAGCTATAGTGGTATATACTGATCACTATTATATATCCTGATATACATATAGAGCTATAGGGGTATATACTGATCACTATTATATATCCTGATACATATAGAGCTATAGGGGTATATACTGATCACTATTATATATCCTGATACATATAGGGCTATAGGGGTATATACTGATCACTATTATATATCCTGATACATATAGAGCTATAGTGGTATATACTGATCACTATTATATATCCTGATACATATAGAGCTATAGGGGTATATACTGATCACTATTATATATCCTGATACATATAGGGCTATAGGGGTATATACTGATCACTATTATATATCCTGATACATATAGAGCTATAGGGGTATATACTGATCACTATTATATACCCTGATACATATGGAGCTATAGGGGTATATACTGATCACTATTATATATATATAGAGCTATAGGGGTATATACTGATCACTATTATATATCCTGATACATATAGATCTATAGGGGTATATACTGATCACTATTATATATCCTGATACATATAGAGCTATAGGGGTATATACTGATCACTATTATATATCCTGATACATATAGAGCTATAGGGGTATATACTGATCACTATTATATATCCTGATACATATAGATCTATAGGGGTATATACTGATCACTATTATATATCCTGATACATATAGAGCTATAGGGGTATATACTGATCACTATTATATATCCTGATACATATAGATCTATAGGGGTATATACTGATCACTATTATATATCCTGATACATATAGAGCTATAGGGGTATATACTGATCACTATTATATATATATATATATATATATATATATATATATATATATAGAGCTATAGGGGTATATACTGATCACTATTATATATATATAGAGCTATAGGGGTATATACTGATCACTATTATATATCCTGATACATATAGATCTATAGGGGTATATACTCATCACTATTATATATCCTGATACATATGGAGCTATAGGGGTATATACTGATCACTATTATATATCCTGATACATATAGAGCTATAGGGGTATATACTGATCACTATTATATATCCTGATACATATAGAGCTATAGGGGTATATACTGATCACTATTATATATCCTGATACATATAGAGCTATAGGGGTATATACTGATCACTATTATATATCCTGATATACATATGGAGCTATAGGGGTATATACTGATCACTATTATACATCCTGATACATATAGAGCTATAGGGGTATATACTGATCACTATTATATATCCTGATACATATAGATCTATAGGGGTATATACTGATCACTATTATATATCCTGATATACATATAGAGCTATAGGGGTATATACTGATCACTATTATATATCCTGATACATATAGAGCTATAGGGGTATATACTGATCACTATTATATATCCTGATACATATAGATCTATAGGGGTATATACTGATCACTAATATATATATATATATATATATATATATATATAGAGCTATAGGGGTATATACTGATCACTATTATATATCCTGATACTTATAGAGCTATAGGGGTATATACTGATCACTATATTATATCCTGATACATATAGAGCTATAGGGGTATATACTGATCACTATTATATATCCTGATACATATAGATCTATAGGGGTATATACTGATCACTATTATATATCCTGATACATATAGAGCTATAGGGGTATATACTGATCACTATTATATATCCTGATACATATAGAGCTATAGGGGTATATACTGATCACTGTTATATATCCTGATACATATAGAGCTATAGGGGTATATACTGATCACTATTATACATATGGAGCTATAGGGGTATATACTGATCACTATTATATATCCTGATACATATAGAGCTATAGGGGTATATACTGATCACTATTATATATATATATATATATAGAGCTATAGGGGTATATACTGATCACTATTATACATATGGAGCTATAGGGGTATATACTGATCACTATTATATATCCTGATACATATAGAGCTATAGGGGTATATACTGATCACTATTATATATATAGAGCTATAGGGGTATATACTGATCACTATTATATATCCTGATATACATATAGAGCTATAGGGGTATATACTGATCACTATTATATATCCTGACACATATAGATCTATAGGGGTATATACTGATCACTATTATATATCCTGATACATATAGAGCTATAGGGGTATATACTGATCACTATTATATATCCTGATACATATAGAGCTATAGGGGTATATACTGATCACTATTATATATCCTGATACATATAGAGCTATAGGGGTATATACTGATCACTGTTATATATCCTGATACATATAGAGCTATAGGGGTATATACTAATCACTATTATATATCCTGATACATATAGAGCTATAGGGGTATATACTGATCACTATTATACATCCTGATACATATAGAGCTATAGGGGTATATACTGATCACTATTATATATATATATATAGAGCTATAGGGGTATATACTGATCACTATTATATATCCTAATATACATATAGATCTATAGGGGTATATACTGATCACTATTATATATCCTGATACATATAGAGCTATAGGGGTATATACTGATCACTATTATATATCCTGATACATATAGGGGTATATACTGATCACTATTATATATCCTGATACATATAGGGGTATATACTGATCACTATATTATATCCTGGTATATATAGAGCTATAGGGGTATATACTGATCACTATTATATATCCTGATACATATAGAGCTATAGGGGTATATACTGATCACTATTATATATCCTGATACATATAGAGCTATAGGGGTATATACTGATCACTATTATATATAGAGAGAGAGCTATAGGGGTATATACTGATCACTATTATACATATGGAGCTATAGGGGTATATACTGATCACTATTATATATCCTGATATACATATAGAGCTATAGAGGTATATACTGATCACTATTATATATCCTGATACATATGGAGCTATAGGGGTATATACTGATCACTATTATATATCCTGATACATATAGAGCTATAGGGGTATATACTGATCACTATTATATATATATATATATATATATAGAGCTATAGGGGTATATACTGATCACTATTATATATCCTGATACATATAGAGCTATAGGGGTATATACTGATCACTATTATACATATGGAGCTATAGGGGTATATACTGATCACTATTATATATCCTGATACATATAGAGCTATAGGGGTATATACTGATCACTATTATATATCCTGATACATATAGAGCTATAGGGGTATATACTGATCACTATTATATATCCTGATACATATAGAGCTATAGGGGTATATACTGATCACTATTATATATCCTGACACATATAGATCTATAGGGGTATATACTGATCACTATTATATATCCTGATACATATAGAGCTATAGGGGTATATACTGATCACTATTATATATCCTGATACATATAGATCTATAGGGGTATATACTGATCACTATTATATATCCTGATACATATAGAGCTATAGGGGTATATACTGATCACTATTATATATCCTGATACATATAGATCTATAGGGGTATATACTGATCACTATTATATATCCTGATACATATAGAGCTATAGGGGTATATACTGATCACTATTATATATCCTGATACATATAGATCTATAGGGGTATATACTAATCACTATTATATATCCTGATACATATAGAGCTATAGGGGTATATACTGATCACTATTATATATCCTGATACATATAGAGCTATAGGGGTATATACTGATCACTATTATATATATATAGAGCTATAGGGGTATATACTGATCACTATTATATATCCTAATATACATATAGATCTATAGGGGTATATACTGATCACTATTATATATCCTGATACATATAGAGCTATAGGGGTATATACTGATCACTATTATATATCCTGATACATATAGATCTATAGGGGTGTATACTGATCACTATTATATATCCTGATACATATAGGGGTATATACTGATCACTATATTATATCCTGGTATATATAGAGCTATAGGGGTATATACTGATCACTATTATATATCCTGATACATATAGAGCTATAGGGGTATATACTGATCACTATTATACATATGGAGCTATAGGGGTATATACTGATCACTATTATATATCCTGATATACATATAGAGCTATAGAGGTATATACTGATCACTATTATATATCCTGATACATATGGAGCTATAGGGGTATATACTGATCACTATATTATATCCTGATACATATAGTGCTATAGGGGTATATACTGATCACTATTATATATCCTGATACATATAGAGCTATAGGGGTATATACTGATCACTATTATATACCCTGATACATATAGGGGTATATACTGATCACTATTATATATCCTGATACATATAGAGCTATAGGGGTATATACTCATCACTATTATATATCCTGATACATATAGAGCTATAGGGGTATATACTGATCACTATTATATATCCTGATACATATAGAGCTATAGAGGTATATACTGATCACTATTATATATCCTGATACATATGGAGCTATAGGGGTATATACTGATCACTATTATATACCCTGATACATATAGGGGTATATACTGATCACTATTATATATCCTGATACATATAGAGCTATAGGGGTATATACTGATCACTATTATATATCCTGATACATATAGAGCTATAGGGGTATATACTGATCACTATTATATATCCTGATACATATAGAGCTATAGGGGTATATACTGATCACTATTATATATCCTGATACATATAGAGCTATAGGGGTATATACTAATCACTATTATATATCCTGATACATATAGAGCTATAGTGGTATATACTGATCACTATTATATATCCTGATATATATAGATCTATAGGGGTATA
The DNA here is from genome assembly GCF_027789765.1 of Dendropsophus ebraccatus. Lineage (NCBI taxonomy): Eukaryota > Metazoa > Chordata > Amphibia > Anura > Hylidae > Dendropsophus > Dendropsophus ebraccatus. Next base: position 421,778 of record NC_091466.1, on the reverse strand, counting down.
TACTGATCACTATTATATATATATAGAGCTATAGGGGTATATACTGATCACTATTATATATATATAGAGCTATAGGGGTATATACTGATCACTATTATACATATGGAGCTATAGGGGTATATATTGATCACTATATTATATCCTGATACATATAGAGCTATAGGGGTATATACTGATCACTATTATATATCCTGATATACATATAGAGCTATAGGGGTATATACTGATCACTATTATATATCCTGATACATATAGATCTATAGGGGTATATACTGATCACTATTATATATCCTGATACATATAGGGGTATATACTGATCACTATTATATATCCTGATACATATAGATCTATAGGGGTATATACTGATCACTATTATATATCCTGATACATATAGAGCTATAGGGGTATATACTGATCACTATTATATATCCTGATATACATATAGAGCTATAGGGGTATATACTGATCACTATTATATATCCTGATATACATATAGAGCTATAGGAGTATATACTGATCACTATTATATATCCTGATACATATAGATCTATAGGGGTATATACTGATCACTATTATATATCCTGATACATATAGAGCTATAGGGGTATATACTGATCACTATTATATATCCTGATACATATAGAGCTATAGGGGTATATACTGATCACTATTATATATCCTGATACATATAGATCTATAGGGGTATATACTGATCACTATTATATATCCTGATACATATAGATCTATAGGGGTATATACTGATCACTATTATATATCCTGATACATATAGATCTATAGGGGTATATACTGATCACTATTATATATCCTGATACATATAGAGCTATAGGGGTATATACTGATCACTATTATATATCCTGATACATATAGATCTATAGGGGTATATACTGATCACTATTATATATCCTGATACATATAGAGCTATAGGGGTATATACTGATCACTATTATATATCCTGATACATATAGAGCTATAGGGGTATATACTGATCACTATTATATATCCTGATACATATAGATCTATAGGGGTATATACTGATCACTATTATATATCCTGATACATATAGATCTATAGGGGTATATACTGATCACTATTATATATCCTGATACATATAGATCTATAGGGGTATATACTGATCACTATTATATATCCTGATACATATAGAGCTATAGGGGTATATACTGATCACTAATATATATATATATATATATATATATATATATATATAGAGCTATAGAGGTATATACTGATCACTATATTATATCCTGATACATATAGAGCTATAGGGGTATATACTGATCACTATTATATATCCTGACACATATAGATCTATAGGGGTATATACTGATCACTATTATATATCCTGATACATATAGAGCTATAGGGGTATATACTGATCACTATTATATATCCTGATACATATAGAGCTATAGGGGTATATACTGATCACTATTATATATCCTGATACATATAGATCTATAGGGGTATATAATGATCACTATTATATATCCTGATACATATAGAGCTATAGGGGTATATACTGATCACTAATATATATATATATATATATATATATATATATATATATAGAGCTATAGAGGTATATACTGATCACTATATTATATCCTGATACATATAGAGCTATAGGGGTATATACTGATCACTATTATACATCCTGATATACATATAGAGCTATAGGGGTATATACTGATCACTATTATATATCCTGATATACATATAGATCTATAGGGGTATATACTGATCACTATTATATATCCTGATACATATAGATCTATAGGGGTATATACTGATCACTATTATATATCCTGATACATATAGAGCTATAGGGGTATATACTGATCACTATTATATATCCTGATACATATAGAGCTATAGGGGTATATACTGATCACTATTATATATCCTGATACATATAGATCTATAGGGGTATATACTGATCACTATTATATACCCTGATACATATAGAGCTATAGTGGTATATACTGATCACTATTATATATCCTGATATACATATAGAGCTATAGGGGTATATACTGATCACTATTATATACCCTGATACATATAGGGGTATATACTGATCACTATTATATATCCTGATATATATAGATCTATAGGGGTATATACTGATCACTATTATATATATATATATAGAGCTATAGGGGTATATACTGATCACTATTATACATATGGAGCTATAGGGGTATATACTGATCACTATTATATATATATAGAGCTATAGGGGTATATACTGATCACTATTATACATATGGAGCTATAGGGGTATATACTGATCACTATTATACATATGGAGCTATAGGGGTATATACTGATCACTATTATATATCCTGATATACATATAGAGCTATAGGGGTATATACTGATCACTATTATATATCCTGATATACATATAGAGCTATAGGAGTATATACTGGTCACTATTATATATCCTGATACATATAGAGCTATAGGGGTATATACTGATCACTATTATATATCCTGATACATATAGATCTATAGGGGTATATACTGATCTCTATTATATATCCTGATACATATAGATCTATAGGGGTATATACTGATCACTATTATATATCCTGATACATATAGAGCTATAGGGGTATATACTGATCACTAATATATATATATATATATATATATATATATAGAGCTATAGGGGTATATACTGATCACTATTATATATCCTGATACATATAGATCTATAGGGGTATATACTGATCACTATTATATATCCTGATACATATAGAGCTATAGGGGTATATACTGATCACTATTATATATCCTGATACATATAGAGCTATAGGGGTATATACTGATCACTATTATATATCCTGATACATATAGGGCTATAGGGGTATATACTGATCACTATTATATATCCTGATACATATAGAGCTATAGGGGTATATACTGATCACTATTATATATCCTGATTAGTGATGAGCGAGTATGCTGGTCTGAGCTTGGTACTGGATGGAGTATTGGGGTACTGGATGGAGTATTGGGGTACTGGATGGAGTATTAGGTTACTGGATGGAGTATTAGGGTGCTGGATGGAGTATTAGGGTACTGGATGGAGTATTGGGGTACTGGATGGAGTATTGGGGTACTGGATGGAGTATTGGGGTACTGGATGGAGTATTGGGGTACTGGATGGAGTATTAGGGTACTGGATGGAGTATTGGGGTACTGGATGGAGTATTGGGGTACTGGATGGAGTATTGGGGTACTTGATCTAGTATTAGGGTACTCCATGGTTCTCATTACTCGGAGGAACATCTCACAATACTCGAGGAAATCTCATCATCCGTTTCCTGTAAGTTTGGGCGCTATTTCTCAGCCAATAAACATGCAGGAGACTCTTTGGTGCATCCTGTGATCACGTGGGACCCATCCATGTGGATAGCAGTGATTGGTTGGCCAGATCACATGACCCTGCCATATAAAACTCGGTGCCGGCAGTGCTGGCTTCAGACGCATGCTGTGAGAGATCAGGGAGAGAGCTGCTGCTGGTCAGGGAGAGTGTCAGTGTAGGATATAGCCTTCCAGTAGGCAGGGTATATACCAGCAATACAAACACACAGACCTTTTATTATTACTATTACTATAGACTGCTGGCTGGGAGTTGTAGTGCTGCTGCCGCGATGTAACCAGCACACTGTGGTGAGCGGCTGCTGGCAGAAAGGGGGCATTAGGTGTTGTATACAGACCCCTAAGAAGGGCTCAGTGTAATGTTTTATGATTTTGTGGCTGGTGGTCCTGGTGTACTACACTACATTGTTGGGATTGCTGGGATTTGTAGTACACCTGCATAAAACTTCACTGCTCATTGTAAAGGGGGTGTCCCAGCATGTATCTAGGTCCAGCCGCCACTACCAGATTGCACCGTACAGCCCCCCCAAACCCAGTTGGACCACCAGTATATTTCCAGATTTCTGTATTTCATACACAAGGCCTATCTAAGCTCCATACTGTGCAGTGTCCATAAAATGGTGACCCCCAGGGGGAAGGGTCAAGGGTGAGGGGTTCCAAGTGACGCCGTTGCCGGAGGCCGTGGTTCAGGTCAGGGTGACACAGCAGCACCTGTTGAGGAGGTCACACCGCAGACATCCACTCCATAGCTTCTTCACCCAACTTACGGGGTCTCATGGTAGACCGATATTGAAACCGCAGCAGTGTGAACAGGTGCTGACGTGGATAGCGGATAATGTGTCCAGTAACTTCTCCACCACCCAGTCTTCCACGCAGTCCACCCACGCTACCAAAGGGAGAGGAACCCTTGCTCCATTAGCTCAGCCTCCTCCCCACAGCCTGGCCCCTCCATCCACCACCACCACCAGGAACTCTTTTCTGGACCCTTCCCTGAGTCTGAGCAACCGGTGCAGTCGATCTGTCCTGATGCCCAAACTATGCAGCTCAGGCAGTCAGTGGGTGATGAGTAGGGACTTGTAAGCGGGGTTGGAAGAGGCGTCTGATGATGACGATGAGACCCGGTTGTCAGACAGTGAGGTTGTTGTCATGGATGTAAGTCAGAGTGAGGAGGAGAGTGAGGAGACGGTGGATGAGGACGAGGTGACTGACCCGAGCTGGGTGGATAAGCCTAGTGAAGACCGTGCTTCTGAGGGGAGGCAAGTTCACCCGCAGGACCGGTTGGAAGAGGAAGAGGGGTGGGCAGAGGGAGAGGCAGGGGCCGAGGCAGGGGCAGAGGGAGAGGCAGGGGCAGAGGGAGAGGCAGGGGCAGAGGGAGAGGCAGGGGCAGAGGCAGGGGCAGAGGGAGAGGCAGGGGCAGAGGGAGAGGCAGGGGCAGAGGGAGAGGCAGGGGCAGAGGGAGAGGCAGGGGCAGAGCGAGTAGATCAGCAACTGTTTCATGGAGTCAAACTCCCGTGGCCAGGGCTAGATGTTCCCAAGTCTGGAGGAAGAAAGTGCGGATGACCGACGGACTGTAGTGTGCAACGTGTGCCCCGCCAGGATCAGCAGGGGAGCCACCACTACCAGCCTAACCACTACCAGCATGCGCAGGCATATGAGGGCTAAACACCCCACTCAGTGGAACCAAGGCCGTTCAGTGACTGCCAGTCGCACCCCTGCTCCTTCCCCTGTGTCACGTGCTGCTCTGTCAGTCCCCCCCCCAGGCCCCAGGCACGAGGGCCTCCCGCCCTACACGCACCCCTTTACCTCCACTATGCCCCACACGCTCCAGCAAGGTGTCCAAGCGCAGCGTTCACCTGTCCCTGCAGCAGACATAAGCACATAAGCGCAAATACACGGCCACTCACCCGCATGCACAAACCCTAAATGTGCACATAGGCAAACTGCTGAGCCTGGAGATGCTGCCCTATCGGCTGGTAGAGACATAGGCTTTTAGGAACCTCATGGCGGTGGCTGTCCCTCGGTACTCTGTCCCCATCCGCCACTACTTTTCACGGTGTGCCGTCCCAGCCCTACACCAGCACGTGTCGGATAACATCATCCATGCCATGACCAACGCGGTCAGCGACAAGGTCCACCTAACCAAGGACACGTGGACAAGTGCTGGCGGGCAGGAACACTATATCTCCCTGACGGCACATTGGGTCAACTTGGACCCTGGTTCAGCTCATGTGCTGCCCACACCGAGGATTGCGGGGCCTACCTCGGTCTCTCATGAGTTGTACTACTCTTTCTCCTCCTCTTCTTCCTCCTCCTCTCTATTACCCTTCATAAGCACGTCTCCTCCATCTCGTAGCATCAGCAGTGCAGTGGGTAAGCGCCAACAGGCGGTGTTGAAACTGCTGAGCTTAGGCGACAAGAGGCACACCGCCCAGGAGCTGTTGCAGGACATCACGGTGCAGTCAGATCTTTGGCTCGTGCCTCAAACCAGGCATGGTTGTGTGTGACAACGGGCAAAACCTGGTGGCGGCTTGGTAACTCGGCAGCCTTACACATGTACCATGCCTGGCCCACATGTTCAACCTAGTGGTGCAGCGGTTCCTTAAGACCTACCCCAATTTGGTGCGGCGCATCTGTGCGCATTTCCGCAAGTCAACCACGGATGCTGCCACCCTTAGGGCAGTGCAAGGGCGCTTGCAACTGCCGGGTCACAGACTGCTGTGCGACGTGCCCACGAGGTGGAGTTCCACCTTCCAGATGGTAGCCAGGGTGAGTGGTATGGTTGTCACTGCACTAAGGACTGTCTCTATGGGTAGTATATATGGATAAGGATATTGGTTTTGTATTTGTTTTGCTCACCATTTCATATAACATTGTTTAGATATATGCCCAGTGCTTTGTCTATATAGATTAACAACACTATATACTTTATATACTTTGTATTGTGAATATATATCGTGTTTTTCTATCTACTACCACCAATTCCTTTGGGGATCTGTTTATGTATCAGCTCCTATACTGTTTTTAAAGTGTTTTGTATATAATTTTTCTACATATATGTGAATAAAAGAAAAAACATATATTTCTTTACATCTGGTCCTGCATTTGTTTTTTGGTGGATTTATTCCACCTTCTTTTTGGTTTGGTATATAGGGTTTACCAGCAACGCAGAGCCATTGTGGAATGCCAGATATCAACCTCGGTAAGAAGCGGTAGTCAGGTCAGTCAGCTACCTCAAATCCACAATGAGGAGTGGACGTGGATGTCTGCTATCTGTCAGGTACTGGGCCCCTTTGAGGAGTCAATACAGAGGGTCAGCGGAGATGCCGCCATCATTAGCCTCACCATCCCGCTGCTGTGTCTGCTCCAAACCTCCCTGCTCAGCCTGAAGTCTGAGACTTTGCCTTCGTCTCAGGAGACGGGTGAGGAACAGCCGCCGCTAGATATCCCTGCCCTGTCCCTGATGTCAGTTTCTCACCACGGAGTAGAGGATGAGGAGGATGAAGAAGAAGAGGAGCAGACTGCTGCCACCACTGAAGGAGAATACCCATGCTCAATCCTTAGTTGTTCAGCGTGTATGGCCTGAAGAGGAGGAATTGGTGGAGGAGGAGGAGGAAATTGAGGCTAGTGAGGAGAGAGAGTTCTTGCATGTTGGGACCCTGGCGCACATGGCTGACTTTGTTAGGCTGTCTTTCCTGTGACCTTCGGGGTAAAAAAAATTTTGACAACACAGATTACTGGGTGTTCCCCCTCCTGGACCCTCGGTACAAACAGAACTTTCCCACTCTCATTCCTGCCGAGGAACGCAGTATGAGAGGGAATCAATATCAACAGGCCCTGGTGCAGAAGCTGAAAATGTACTTCCCATCTGACACCACTAGCGCCAGAGGACGTTGTTCTGTGGGCCAAAGAGCGGGGGAGAGGAGCGGTGGAGCCGGCAGCTTGTCAAGGGGCAGGGGAACACTCTCCAAGGCCTTTGACAGTTTCATGGCATCCCAGCAAGACTATGTCAACCGTCCCCAGTCTAGACAGAGTAGGGGGGAAGCCCTTAGGAAGATGGTGAGGGAATACCTTGCTGACCATACCAACGTCCTTCCTGATCACTCTGCTTCCTACAACTACTGGGTTTCAAAGCTGGATACGTGGCCCCAACTGGCGCTTTATGCCTTGGAGGTGCTGGCCTGCCCTGCCGCTAGCGTGTTGGCAGAGCGGGTCTTCAGTGCAGCCGGTGCCATCATCACTGATAAGCGCACCTGCCTGTCAACTGACAGCGCTGACAGGCTGACATTTATAAAAATGAACAAAGCCTGGATTTCACCTAAATTCAACTGTTCACCCGGGGAAAGCAGCTCAACATGAAGATTCTTGGTATTTCCTGCCCTCCTCCTCCTCCTGTTCCTCCTCTTCCTTCAATTCTCAGCCAACTGTCAAGTCTTCTTCCGCCATGCAGGGTCTGGCCTAATTTTTGGGAGGCTCACTTGCTTCCTCACTCACTTTTAATGGTTCTCTGTGAGCTCACTGCCATGCTAGGTCTGGTATAATTTTTGGAAGGCTGACTGGCTACCGCTTCTACCTTGTTCACTCTGTCCTCACCGCCATGCTGTGTCAGGCTGAATTTTTGGCTGGTTCATGATAGGGAACCATTAAAACAGAGGTAGCTTATCATGAACCAGCCAAAAATTAAGCCTGACACAGCATGGCAGTGAAAACATAGGGAACCATTAAAACAGAGGTAGCTTATGTTTTCACTGCCATGCTGTGTCAGGCTGAGTTTTTGGGTGGTCCATATGCCTACCTCTGTTTTAACCAGGCTCTTGCACAGAATTTGGCATAATGGTGCCATTGAGCAGCCTCAGAGGCATGCATACATGCTGCCCCTGCTGTTTCCTGTCCATTTCTGTTGTGTTTCCATCAATTTCTGAGGTTGACAGGTCATGAACCAGCCAAAAATTTAGCCTGACACAGCATGGCGGTGAGGACAGAGTAAACAAGGTAGAAGCGGTAGCCAGTCAGCCTTCCAAAAATTATACCAGACCTAGCATGTCAGTGAGAACACACAGAACCATTAAAAGTGAGTGAGGAAGCAAGTGAGCCTCCCAAAAATTGGAGTGAGTCCAGGGCCTGGGATATTTAGTGGACACGAACCCGGGTGCTGACAGCTAACTGGCTATGCCAGCTGTCAGTCACCATCAAGGGTACACCTGATGCCTCTCGACGTAGTGTGACGTCAGAGCATGGCAGTGAGGACACAGAGAACAATACGTGTTCTCTTGGCGTGTATCTTGGAGATACAATAGATGACCAGACAGACCGGCAAAATTGCACCTGAATTGAAGTCGATTTTTTTTTCCTAACCTTCCATTTAAATTTTAAAATCAAAACATAAAGTGGCCATTACCGGCCTTTAGATGAGGCAGGCGTGGAACCTCACAAAAATTAGACCTGACACAGTAGAGTAAGAGTAAAAAAAAAATATATAACAGCGGGCTGGTTGGCGGGGACGCGATCGGCGGGCCCCCAGCAACCAGTCCCGCTCCTCTGCAGACGTAGTGTGATGTCAGAGCATGGCAGTGAGGACACAGAGAACAATACAGTCTGCTTAAGAGGCCCCAGAATTTGATCAAATACACTTTCAATCCTTTAAACAGTCTCTAAGAGACGGCAAGTGCGGTAGCCTGTGTATTAAAAAGACCTGGTCAATCCTGCCTTCAAAACGGCTAAAACATCCAAGGAAGGTAGAAGGTGCTGGTGAAAGGACGGCAGAGGACACCCTTAAGATAAGATGACATCCACAGATTATATGGTTTAAATTGGACAATACAAGGAAGGTAAATTGAATTAGATTTTGAATTTGACTGTAGCAGTTGGGGTAACATTCCCTGCATCATGTGACTCCCCACTTCTCCCCCCACCGCTGTTTTGAGTTTAAATTTGACTTTGAATTTGACTGTAGCAGTTGGGGCAACTTTCCCTGGTTGACTTGTGGAAATGCGCTCAGATGTGCTGCACCTGGGTGAGCAAGTCAGCCACATTGGGGTAGGTTTTAAGGAACCGCACCAACACTAGGTTGAAGATGTGGGCCAGGCATGGTACATGAGTGAGGCTGCTGAGTTGCAGAGCCGCCGCCGCCAGGTTCCGCCCCTTGTCACACGCACCAAGCTCACTGCTAATTACACAGGGCGATACACTACACAGGGCGATACACTACACAGGGCGATACACTACACAGGGCGATACACTACACAGGGCGATACACTACACAGGTAATTAGCAGTAAGCTTGGATATGGCTGCAATAAGAAATAAATAAATACAGTAGAACCTCGGTACTCGAACAAGTCGGTTTTCAAACTAAATTTTCCCCTGAAGTTTTGCTCGGTCTCCGAACAAAACCAGGGGGGTAAGTGTCAGCTGATCATCAGTAAGAGGAGCTTGGGAGCAGTGAGAGGCAGGAGCGGGAGGCTAGGTAAACTTGCTGTTCTGCTCCTGCTCCTGCTCCTCTCAGCTGCGGGGGACACCCTGTAAAGAAGCCGGGATTCCCCTCATTATGATGGGATTCCCCACTTCTTTACAGGGTGTCCCCGGCAGCTGAGAGGAGCAGGAGCGCGGCGGCAAGTTTAAATAGCCGCCCGCTCCTGCCTCTCACTGCGGGGACGCCCTGAAGCCACACTGCACTGACCTGACACTGCACGTCCACCCCGCCAGCACGGAGCTCTTCCTGTATGCGCCCCCCCCCCCCCCCGCAGCCGCACGCATCTGCTGTTCTGCACGCGGCCCCGCTCATCAGCTCCTTAGCCGCTTCCTCCCGCTGCTCCCAGCCACGTCTGCAGGATGAAGGAGAGTCTGCAGGCTGTCAGGCAGGTGCGCTTATTAGTGACTGATGATGCCACCAGCTGCACTGATGACCCCGCTCTGACAACACGCCAGTGGCCGCCCAGCACCTCCAACTCCAATCAGTGACATCCAAGCTGACTAACTGTCCTGTGACAGATGGTGGTATATACTATATAATAGTAATAATATAATACTGAGCACTTCTTAGGGGGGTGTAGGCAACACCTAATGCCCCCTTTCTGCCAGCAGCCGCTCACCACAGTGTGCTGGTGAAATCGTGGTAGCAGCACTACAACTCCCAGCCAGCAGTCTGGAGTCTGACTTTCAGCATAGTGGAGGTGAAGGGGTGGGTGTAAGTTGGGAGGCGCTCGTGCCTGGGGCCTGTGGGATACAATCCAGTAGTGGTTGCACCTATACACACTCTGTGACACCCCATGTACTCTGTGCAAGTAGTTGTGAACTTAGATATGGCTTGAGTAAGAAAGACAGAAATCAGGAAAAATACTTGTGGTCCCACTAGTTTAGGGGGGCTGTACGGTACAATCAGTAGTGGCGGCTGGACCTAGATACACGCTGTGATACCCCCTTCCAATGAGCAGTCAAGTTCTATGCAGGTGTACTACAAATCTCAGCAATACAATGTAGTACACCAGGACCACCAGCCACAAAATCATATAATAGTACTGAGCACTTCTTAGGGGGGTGTATGCAACACCTAATGCCCCCTTTCTGCCAGCAGCCGCTCACCACAGGGTGCTGGTGAAATCGTGGTAGCAGCACTACAACTCCCAGCCAGCAGTCTGTAGTAATTAGAGATGAGACAACTTTTTAAAAGTTCAGTCCGACCGGACTTCCGGATTTTTTTCAGAAAGTTCGATTCGACCGAATTTAGGATTTCATAGTATAAAGCATCTATATGATACGGGGTAGTGTATTTGGTTGAATTTAGGGCTTTACATGTCAGTAACATCGTTATCTTTTCGATATCTCAAAGTACATTTTTTTTTAGTCTTCAATATTCACCATTACAGGGTCTATGGGGGAAACTCACCATTACAGGGTCTATGCGGGAAACTCACCATTACAGGGTCTATGCGGGAAACTCACCATTACAGGGTCTATGCGGGAAACTCACCATTACAGGGTCTATGCAGGAAACTCACCATTACAGGGTCTATGCAGGAAACTCGCCATTACAGGATCTATGGGGGAAACTCCCCATTACAGGGTCTATGCAGGAAACTCACCATTACAGGGTCTATGCAGGAAACTCACCATTACAGGGTCTATGGTGGAAACTCACCATTACAGGGTCTATGGGGGAAACTCACCATTACAGGGTCTATGCAGGAAACTTACCATTACAGGGTCTATGGGGGAAACTCCCCATTACAGGGTCTATGCAGGAAACTCACCATTACAGGGTCTATGCAGGAAACTCACCATTACAGGGTCTATGGGGGAAACTCCCCATTACAGGGTCTATGCAGGAAACTCACCATTACAGGGTCTATGCAGGAAACTCACCATTACAGGGTCTATGCGGGAAAAAGGTCACAAATGCCGTGAAGGAGCAACAGTAGTCATTGGAGGCCAGTACAGGAGCAGCAGTAGCCAATATGGAGGCCAGGCAGGAGCAGCAGTAGTCATTGGAGGCCAGTACAGGAGCAGCAGTAGTAAACAAGGACGCAAGGGCAGACACAGCAGTAGTCAACATGGATACCAGTTAAGGCCCTGTCTGTCACGATAAGACGGATGTGATATACACACACTATCAGAAGGGTCCAAGTATAGAAATTGTCTATATATATATAGCACTTTTTTAAAGACTTATGCTATATACCTGCACCAGGTATTTTAGTATGTCAGGATAAGACGGATGTGATATACACACTATCAGAAGTATAGGATTTGTATATCTGTACTGCACGTTTTGGTTCTGTGCACCCTTTGCTGTCCTATGCCTAATCTATCTATCTTTTGCCCTCTCTATATTTCTCTCTCAATCACTAGATGGTTCTCCTTTCCGCTTTCCTAATCTTTTCTTTCCTACAATATCTTCTCAGTAGTCTGTAGTACACAACAACAGCAGCAGCGTTTTGTCAATGACGAGCTCTGTGCACCGCTAACAGTATGCTTCCCCAGTGTGGTCCCAAAAATGAGGAGAGATGCGAGTGACTTATGTCCAAGGTGTAAAGTACAACATGCAGATTCTGTTCATATGCTCTGGAGGTGCAATGAGATACAGCGTTTTTGGAGAGAGGTGGTGGACTATGTGGGAAATGAAAAAGGCCTAACGGTCCCCTACAATGCACCGACCCCAATTCTGGGTTCTACTTTACACGTTAAGACTAATAGCGCGATGGATTGGAATGGATTAATAGCAGGCTTCAGGGATCACACCTGGTAGGAGAAGTCCATAGGTATGAGGAGGCGAGCTGTCGGGGGAAATGCCATGGTAATAAGACATACCAAAATATATGGTCCCCAGGGGTACAGTGATACCTAGTAGTCCGACATGTAAGATATATAGGAACATCTGAATATCATTCTCTATCCCTCTACGCCTCCATTCTTTATGCCTTTTTTTTTTCTTCTCTTCATTATCCCCTTCGCCTGGGTGGGGGGTGGGGGGCATTGGTTGGGGTGGTAAGGAAAACTAACTCTATATCCTCTTTTAATATGTGTACGCTGATTTGTATTTGGAAAACAAAATATTTTTTTTTTAAAAAAAAGCTTAATTACTTAGTAATCTAACAATTCTTAATCATAAAAAAAACCCTAAAAAAACAAAACAAAACAGTATGCTTCCTCTCTCTCTGTCTACACACACTGCGTGCTGCGGTCATGTGACCACACCTCTTAAAGCAATGCCGTCGTCACACAGATCCCTGCTGACTGGATGTGTTCCGGGCATCATGGGAAAGCGCTTTTCCCGCCCGGAACACTTCCTGCTTTCTAGAATGGCGGCTGCCATTTTAAAAAGCAAGAAAAAAAATAATCGGAGCTGATTTCCAAAAATCTGAACCAGATCCTATACCGGCCAAACCGGTTCGCTCATCTCTAGTAGTAATAGTATTAAAAAAACACTTTTAAGCCCTTACAAGGTCTGTGTGTTTGTATTGCTGGTATATACCCTGCCTACTGGAACGCTATATCCTACACTGACACTCTCCCTGACCAGCAGCAGCTCTCTCCCTGATCTCTCACAGCATGCGTCTGAAGCCAGCACTGCCCCCGCCCAGTTTTATATGGCAGGGTCATCTGATCTGGCCAACCAATCGCTGCTATCGACATGTATGGGTCCCACGTCATCCCAGGATGCACCAAAGAGTCTCCTGCATGTTTATTGGCTGAGAAATAGCGCCCAAACTTACAGGAAACGGATGATGAGATTTCCTCGAGTATCGCGAGATGCTGGTCCGAGTAACGAGAACCATCCAGTACCCCAATACTCCATCGAGTACCAAGCTCGGACCAGTATGCTCGCTCATCACTAGTTACCTGCCACCAGCAGCACCCCCCTCTTATTCCAGGTCACCCCCTTATTACAGGACTTACCTGCCACCAGCAGCGTCACCCCCTTATTCCTGGTCACCCCCTTATTCCAAGACTTACCTGCCACCAGCAGTGTCCCCCCCTTATTATAGGTCCCCCTTATTCCTGGACACCCACTTATTAGCAGCGGGGTATAAGGCTTACCTGCCACCAGCAGCGTCACCCCCTTATTATAGGTCCCCCTTATTCCAGGTCACCCCCTTATTCCAGGACTTACCAGGTCACCCCCTTATTCCAGGACTTACCTGCCACCAGCAGCGTCACCCCCTTATTCCTGGTCACCCCCTTATTCCAGGTCACCCCCTTATTCCAGGACTTACCAGGTCACCCCCTTATTCCAGGACTTACCTGCCACCAGCAGAGTCACCCCTTATTCCTGGTCACCCCCTTATTACAGGTCACCCCCTTATTCCAGGACTTACCTGCCACCAGCAGCGTCACCCCCTTATTCCTGGTCACCCCCTTATTCCAGGTCACCCCCTTATTCCAGGACTTACCTGCCACCAGCAGAGTCACCCCCTTATTCCTGGTCACCCCCTTATTCCTGGTCACCCCTTTATTCCAGGTCACCCCCTTATTACAGGTCACCCCCTTATTAACAGCGGGGTATAAGGCTTACCGGCACCAGCAGCGTCCCCCCTTATTACAGGTCACCCCATTATTCCTGGTCACCCCCTTATTCCAGGACTTACCTGCCACCAGCAGCGTCCCCCCTTATTATAGGTCCCCCTTATACCTGGACACCCCCATTAGCAGCGGGGTATAAGGCTTACCTGCCACCAGCAGCGTCACCCCCTTATTCCTGGTCACCCCCTTATTCCTGGTCACCCCCTTATTCCTGGTCACCCCCTTATTCCTGGTCACCCCCTTATTCCAGGACTTACCTGCCACCAGCAGCGTCACCCCCTTATTACAGGTCACCCCCTTATTCCAGGTCACCCCCTTATTCCAGGACTTACCTGCCACCAGCAGGGTCACCCCCTTATTCCAGGTCACCCCCTTATTCCAGGTCACCCCCTTATTCCAGGTCACCCCCTTATTCCTGGTCACCCCCTTATTCCAGGACTTACCTGCCACCAGCAGGGTCACCCCCTTATTCCTGGTCACCCCCTTATTCCTGGTCACCCCCTTATTCCAGGTCACCCCCTTATTCCAGGTCACCCCCTTATTCCAGGACTTACCTGCCACCAGCAGTGCCCCCCCCTTATTCCTGGTCACCCCCTTATTCCAGGACTTACCTGCCACCAGCAGTGCCCCCCCTTATTCCTGGTCACCCCCTTATTACAGGACTTACCTGCCACCAGCAGGGTCACCCCCTTATTCCAGGTCACCCCCTTATTCCAGGTCACCCCCTTATTCCTGGTCATCCCCTTATTCCAGGACTTACCTGCCACCAGCAGGGTCACCCCCTAATTCCTGGTCACCCCCTTATTCCTAGTCACCCCCTTATTCCTAGTCACCCCCTTATTCCAGGACTTACCTGCCACCAGCAGGGTCACCCCCTTATTCCTGGTCACCCCCTTATTCCTGGTCACCCCCTTATTCCTGGTCACCCCCTTATTCCAGGACTTACCTGCCACCAGCAGCGTCACCCCCTTATTCCTGGTCACCCCCTTATTCCAGGACTTACCTGCCACCAGCAGGGTCACCCCTTATTACAGGTCACCCCTTATTACAGGTCACCCCCTTATTACAGGTCACCCCCTTATTCCAGGACTTACCTGCCACCAGCAGGGTCACCCCCTTATTCCTGGTCACCTCCTTATTCCAGGTCACCCCCTTATTCCAGGACTTACCTGCCACCAGCAGGGTCACCCCCTTATTCCTGGTCACCCCCTTATTCCTGGTCACCCCCTTATTCCTAGTCACCCCCTTATTCCTAGTCACCCCCTTATTCCTAGTCACCCCCTTATTCCAGGACTTACCTGCCACCAGCAGGGTCACCCCCTTATTCCTGGTCACCCCCTTATTCCTGGTCACCCCCTTATTCCTAGTCACCCCCTTATTCCTAGTCACCCCCTTATTCCTAGTCACCCCCTTATTCCTAGTCACCCCCTTATTCCTAGTCACCCCCTTATTCCTAGTCACCCCCTTATTCCTAGTCACCCCCTTATTCCAGGACTTACCTGCCACCAGCAGGGTCACCCCTTATTACAGGTCACCCCTTATTACAGGTCACCCCCTTATTCCTGGTCACCCCCTTATTCCAGGACTTACCTGCCACCAGCAGCGTCACCCCCTTATTCCTGGTCACCCCCTTATTCCTGGTCACCCCCTTATTCCTAGTCACCCCCTTATTCCAGGTCACCCCCTTATTCCAGGTCACCCCCTTATTCCAGGACTTACCTGCCACCAGCAGGGTCACCCCCTTATTCCTGGTCACCCCCTTATTCCTGGTCACCCCCTTATTCCTGGTCACCCCCTTATTCCAGGACTTACCTGCCACCAGCAGGGTCACCCCTTATTACAGGTCACCCCTTATTACAGGTCACCCCCTTATTACAGGTCACCCCCTTATTCCAGGACTTACCTGCCACCAGCAGCGTCACCCCTTATTACAGGTCACCCCCTTATTCCTGGTCACCCCCTTATTCCAGGACTTACCTGCCACCAGCAGGGTCACCCCCTTATTCCTGGTCACCTCCTTATTCCAGGTCACCCCCTTATTCCAGGACTTACCTGCCACCAGCAGGGTCACCCCCTTATTCCTAGTCACCCCCTTATTCCAGGTCACCCCCTTATTCCAGGTCACCCCCTTATTCCAGGTCACCCCCTTATTCCAGGTCACCCCCTTATTCCAGGACTTACCTGCCACCAGCAGGGTCACCCCCTTATTCCTGGTCACCCCCTTATTCCTGGTCACCCCCTTATTCCTGGTCACCCCCTTATTCCAGGACTTACCTGCCACCAGCAGGGTCACCCCTTATTACAGGTCACCCCCTTATTACAGGTCACCCCCTTATTCCAGGACTTACCTGCCACCAGCAGCGTCGCCCCTTATTCCAGGTCACCCCCTTATTCCTGGTCACCCCCTTATTCCAGGACTTACCTGCCACCAGCAGGGTCACCCCCTTATTCCTGGTCACCTCCTTATTCCAGGTCACCCCCTTATTCCAGGACTTACCTGCCACCAGCAGGGTCACCCCCTTATTCCTGGTCACCCCCTTATTCCTGGTCACCCCCTTATTCCTGGTCACCCCCTTATTCCAGGACTTACCTGCCACCAGCAGGGTCACCCCCTTATTCCTGGTCACCCCCTTATTCCTGGTCACCCCCTTATTCCTGGTCACCCCCTTATTCCAGGACTTACCTGCCACCAGCAGGGTCACCCCCTTATTCCTGGTCACCCCCTTATTCCTGGTCACCCCCTTATTCCAGGACTTACCTGCCACCAGCAGGGTCACCCCCTTATTCCTGGTCACCCCCTTATTCCTGGTCACCCCCTTATTCCTGGTCACCCCCTTATTCCAGGACTTACCTGCCACCAGCAGGGTCACCCCCTTATTCCTGGTCACCCCCTTATTCCTGGTCACCCCCTTATTCCTGGTCACCCCCTTATTCCAGGACTTACCTGCCACCAGCAGGGTCACCCCGGCAGAGCGAGTTCTAGCTGATTTAGCTCCGCTGGAAAAGGCTGTGAGACCCAAAATAATTCCAGCAAAGGAGGAGAGGATGGAAAGCAGCATGAAGGCTCGAGTAGCATCCCAGAAAGCTGAAAGAAGAGGAGGAAGGGTTCAGTCCTGAGATACCCCAGGAGGGAGCCCACCCTACATACATCCCCACCAGGAACATCTCACAGCCAGTGGCGGACGTATCGCTTGTACAGCCGGTATGTATGTGGGGGGGGGTCACTGTGGGGCTGCGGCAGACTGCAGTGTCAGGGCCGGATATGTGTGTAGGGGGGGGGGGGGGTCACTGGGGGGCTGCGGCAGACTGCAGTGTCAGGGCCGGATATGTGTGTAGGGGGGGGGGGGGTCACTGTGGGGCTGCGGCAGACTGCTGTGTCAGGGCCGGGATATGTGTGTAGGGGGGGGGGGGGTCACTGTGGGGCTGCGGCAGACTGCAGTGTCAGGGCCGGATATGTGTGTAGGGGGGGGGGGAAGGTCACTGTGGGGCTGCGGCAGACTGCAGTGTCAGGGCCGGGGTGTGTGTAGGGGGGGGGGGTCACTGTGGAGCTGCGGCAGACTGCTGTGTCAGGGCCGGGATATGTGTGTAGGGGGGGGGGGGGTCACTGTGGGGCTGCGGCAGACTGCAGTGTCAGGGCCGGATATGTGTGTAGGGGGGGGGGGAAGGTCACTGTGGGGCTGCGGCAGACTGCTGTGTCAGGGCCGGGATATGTGTGTAGGGGGGGGGGGGGGTCACTGTGGGGCTGCGGCAGACTGCAGTGTCAGGGCCGGATATGTGTGTAGGGGGGGGGGGGAGGTCACTGTGGGGCTGCGGCAGACTGCAGTGTCAGGGCCGGATATGTGTGTGTAGGGGGGGGGGGGGGAAGGTCACTGTGGGGCTGCGGCAGACTGCAGTGTCAGGGCCGGATATGTGTGTAGGGGGGGGGGGGGTCACTGTGGGGCGGCGGCAGACTGCAGTGTCAGGGCCGGATATGTGTGTAGGGGGGGGGGGGGTCACGGTGGGGCTGCGGCAGACTGCAGTGTCAGGGCCGGATATGTGTGTAGGGGGGGGGGGGTCACTGTGGGGCTGCGGCAGACTGCAGTGTCAGGGCCGGATATGTGTGTAGGGGGGGGGGGGGTCACTGTGGGGCTGCGGCAGACTGCAGTGTCAGGGCCGGATATGTGTGTGTGGGGGGGGTCACTGTGGGGCTGCGGCAGACTGCAGTGTCAGGGCCGGATATGTGTGTAGGGGGGGGGGGGTCACTGTGGGGCTGCGGCAGACTGCAGTGTCAGGGCCGGATACGTGTGTAGGGGGGGGGGGGGGGTCACTGTGGGGCTGCGGCAGACTGCAGTGTCAGGGCCGGATATGTGTGTAGGGGGGGGGGGTCACTGTGGGGCTGCGGCAGACTGCAGTGTCAGGGCCGGATATGTGTGTAGGGGGGGGGGGGTCACTGTGGGGCTGCGGCAGACTGCAGTGTCAGGGCCGGATATGTGTGTAGGGGGGGGGGGGGGGGGGGTCACTGTGGGGCTGCGGCAGACTGCAGTGTCAGGGCTGGATATGTGTGTAGGGGGGGGGGGGTCACTGTGGAGCTGCGGCAGACTGCAGTGTCAGGGCCGGATATGTATGGGGGGGGGGGGGGGGGGGTCACTGTGGGGCTGCGGCAGACTGCAGTGTCAGGGCCGGATATGTGTGTAGGGGGGGGGGGGGGTCACTGTGGGGCTGCGGCAGACTGCAGTGTCAGGGCCGGATATGTGTGTTGGGGGGGGAGTCACTGTGGGGCTGCGGCAGACTGCAGTGTCAGGGCCGGATATGTGTGTAGGGGGGGGGGGGGGGGTCACTGTGGGGCTGCGGCAGACTGCAGTGTCAGGGCCGGATATGTGTGTAGGGGGGGGGGGGGTCACTGTGGGGCTGCGGCAGACTGCAGTGTCAGCGCCGGATATGTATGTGGGGGGGGGGGTCACTGTGGGGCTGCGGCAGACTGCAGTGTCAGGGCCGGATATGTGTGTAGGGGGGGGGGGGTCACTGTGGGGCTGCGGCAGACTGCAGTGTCAGGGCCGGATATGTGTGTAGGGGGGGGGGGGGGGGTCACTGTGGGGCTGCGGCAGACTGCAGTGTCAGGGCCGGTGTGTGTGTAGGGGGGGGGGGGTCACTGTGGGGCTGCGGCAGACTGCAGTGTCAGGGCCGGATATGTGTGTAGGGGGGGGGGGGTCACTGTGGGGCTGCGGCAGACTGCAGTGTCAGGGCCGGATATGTGTGTAGGGGGGGGGGGGTCACTGTGGGGCTGCGGCAGACTGCAGTGTCAGGGCCGGATATATGTATGTGGGGGGGGGGTCACTGTGGGGCTGCGGCAGACTGCAGTGTCAGTGCCGGTGTGTGTGTGTAGGGGGGGGGGGGGGGGGGGGTCACTGTGGGGCTGCGGCAGACTGCAGTGTCAGGGCCGGATATATGTATGTGGGGGGGGGTCACTGTGGGGCTGCGGCAGACTGCAGTGTCAGGGCCGGATATGTGTGTAGGGGGGGGGGGGGGGGTCACTGTGGGGCTGCGGCAGACTGCAGTGTCAGGGCCGGATATGTGTGTGTAGGGGGGGGGGGGGTCACTGTGGGGCTGCGGCAGACTGCAGTGTCAGGGCCGGATATGTGTGTAGGGGGGGGGGGGGGGGTCACTGTGGGGCTGCGGCAGACTGCAGTGTCAGGGCCGGATATGTGTGTAGGGGGGGGGTCATTGTGGGGCTGCGGCAGACTGCAGTGTCAGGGCCGGTGTGTGTGTAGGGGGGGGGGGTCACTGTGGGGCTGCGGCAGACTGCAGTGTCAGGGCCAGATATGTGTGTAGGGGGGGGGGGGGGGGGGTCACTGTGGGGCTTGCGGCAGACTGCAGTGTCAGGGCCGGATATGTGTGTAGGGGGGGGTCACTGTGGGGCTGCGGCAGACTGCAGTGTCAGGGCCGGATATGTGTGTAGGGGGGGGGGGGGGGGGGGTCACTGTGGGGCTGCGGCAGACTGCAGTGTCAGGGCCGGATATGTGTGTAGGGGGGGGGTCACTGTGGGGCTGCGGCAGACTGCAGTGTCAGGGCCGGATATGTGTGTAGGGGGGGGGGGGTCACTGTGGGGCTGCGGCAGACTGCAGTGTCAGGGCCGGATATGTGTGTGTAGGGGGGGGAGGTCACTGTGGGGCTGCAGCAGACTGCAGTGTCAGGGCCGGATATGTGTGTAGGGGGGGGGGTTCACTGTGGAGCTGCGGCAGACTGTAGTGTCAGGGCCGGATATGTGTGTAGGGGGGGGGGGGGTCACTGTGGGGCTGCGGCAGACTGCAGTGTCAGGGCCGGATATGTGTGTGTGGGGGGGGTCACTGTGGGGCTGCGGCAGACTGCAGTGTCAGGGCCGGATATGTGTGTAGGGGGGGGGGGTGTCACTGTGGGGCTGCGGCAGACTGCAGTGTCAGGGCCGGATATGTGTGTAGGGGGGGGGGGTCACTGTGGGGCTGCGGCAGACTGCAGTGTCAGGGCCGGATATGTGTGTAGGGGGGGGGGGGGGTCACTGTGGGGCTGCAGCAGACTGCAGTGTCAGGGCCGGATATGTGTGTAGGGAGGGGGGGGGGTCACTGTGGGGCTGCGGCAGACTGCAGTGTCAGGGCCGGTGTGTGTGTAGGGGGGGGGGGGTCACTGTGGGGCTGCGGCAGACTGCAGTGTCAGGGCCGGATATGTGTGTAGGGGGGGGGGGGGGGTCACTGTGGGGCTGCGGCAGACTGCAGTGTCAGGGCCGGATATGTGTGTAGGGGGGGGGGGGGGGGGTCACTGTGGGGCTGCGGCAGACTGCAGTGTCAGGGCCGGGGTGTGTGTAGGGGGGGGGGGGTCACTGTGGGGCTGCGGCAGACTGCAGTGTCAGGGCCGGGGTGTGTGTAGGGGGGGGGGGGGGTCACTGTGGGGCTGCGGCAGACTGCGGTGTCAGGGCCGGATATGTGTGTGTAGGGGGGGGTCACTGTGGGGCTGCGGCAGACTGCAGTGTCAGGGCCGGGATATGTGTGTAGGGGGGGGGGGTCACTGTGGGGCTGCGGCAGACTGCAGTGTAAGGGCCGGGTATGTGTGTAGGGGGGGGGGGGGGGGTCACTGTGGAGCTGCGGCAGACTGCAGTGTCAGGGCCGGATATGTGTGTAGGGGGGGGGGGGGGGTCACTGTGGGGCTGCGGCAGACTGCAGTGTCAGGGCCGGATATGTATGTGTGTAGGGGGGGGGGGTCACTGTGGGGCTGCGGCAGACTGCAGTGTCAGGGCCGGATATGTATGTGTGTAGGGGGGGGGGGGTCACTGTGGGGCTGCGGCAGACTGCAGTATCAGGGCCGGATATGTGTGTAGGGGGGGGGTCACTGTGGAGCTGCGGCAGACTGCAGTGTCAGGGCCGGATATGTGTGTAGGGGGGGGGGGGGGTCACTGTGGGGCTGCAGCAGACTGCAGTGTCAGGGCCGGATATGTGTGTGTAGGGGGGGGGGGGTCACTGTGGGGCTGCGGCAGACTGCAGTGTCAGGGCCGGATATGTATGTGTGTAGGGGGGGGGGTCACTGTGGGCTGCGGCAGACTGCAGTGTCAGGGCCGGATATGTGTGTAGGGGGGGGGGTCACTGTGGGGCTGCGGCAGACTGCAGTGTCAGGGCCGGATATGTGTGTGTAGGGGGGGGGGGGTCACTGTGGGGCTGCGGCAGACTGCAGTGTCAGGGCCGGATATGTGTGTAGGGGGGGGGGGGGTCACTGTGGGGCTGCGGCAGACTGCAGTGTCAGGGCCGGATATGTGTTGTAGGGGGGGGTCACTGTGGGGCTGCGGCAGACTGCAGTGTCAGGGCCGGTGTGTGTGTAGGGGGGGGGGGGTCACTGTGGGGCTGCGGTAGACTGCAGTGTCAGGGCCGGTGTGTGTGTAGGGGGGGGGGGGGGTCACTGTGGAGCTGCGGCAGACTGCAGTGTCAGGGCCGGGGTGTGTGTAGGGGGGGGGGGGGGGGGGGTCACTGTGGGGCTGCGGCAGACTGCAGTGTCAGGGCCGGATATGTGTGTAGGGGGGGGGGGGGTCACTGTGGGGCTGCGGCAGACTGCAGTGTCAGGGCCGGGGTGTGTGTAGGGGGGGGGGGGGGGGGTCACTGTGGGGCTGCGGCAGACTGCAGTGTCAGGGCCGGGATATGTGTGTAGGGGGGGGGGGGGGTCACTGTGGGGCTGCGGCAGACTGCAGTGTCAGGGCCGGATATGTGTGTGTAGGGGGGGGGGGTCACTGTGGGGCTGCGGCAGACTGCAGTGTCAGGGCCGGATATGTGTGTAGGGGGGGGGGGTCACTGTGGGGCTGCGGCAGACTGCAGTGTCAGTGCCGGTGTGTGTGTAGGGGGGGGGGGGGGTCACTGTGGGGCTGCGGCAGACTGCAGTGTCAGGGCCGGATATGTGTGTAGGGGGGGGGGTCACTGTGGGGCTGCGGCAGACTGCTGTGTCAGGGCCGGATATGTGTGTAGGGGGGGGGGGGGGTCACTGTGGGGCTGCGGCAGACTGCAGTGTCAGGGCCGGATATGTGTGTAGGGGGGGGGGGGTCACTGTGGGGCTGCGGCAGACTGCAGTGTCAGGGCCGGATATGTGTGTAGGGGGGGGGGGGGGGGGGGTCACTGTGGAGCTGCGGCAGACTGCAGTGTCAGGGCCGGGATATGTGTGTAGGGGGGGGGGGTCACTGTGGGGCTGCGGCAGACTGCAGTGTCAGGGCCGGATATGTGTGTAGGGGGGGGGGGGGGGTCACTGTGGAGCTGCGGCAGACTGCAGTGTCAGGGCCGGGGTGTGTGTAGGGGGGGGGGGGGGGTCACTGTGGGGCTGCGGCAGACTGCAGTGTCAGGGCCGGATATGTGTGTAGGGGGGGGGGGGGGTCACTGTGGGGCTGCGGCAGACTGCAGTATCAGGGCCGGATATGTGTGTGTGTGTGTGTGGGGGGGGCACTGTGGGGCTGCGGCAGACTGCAGTGTCAGGGCCGGATATGTGTGTAGGGGGGGGGGGGGGTCACTGTGGGGCTGCGGCAGACTGCAGTGTCAGGGCCGGTGTGTGTGTAGGGGGGGGGGCACTGTGGGGCTGCGGCAGACTGCAGTATCAGGGCCGGATATGTGTGTGTGTGTGTGTGGGGGGGGGCACTGTGGGGCTGCGGCAGACTGCAGTGTCAGGGCCGGATATGTGTGTGTGTAGGGGGGGGGGGGGGTCACTGTGGGGCTGCGGCAGACTGCAGTGTCAGGGCCGGATATGTGTGTAGGGGGGGGGGGGGGGGTCACTGTGGGGCTGCGGCAGACTGCAGTGTCAGGGCCGGATATGTGTGTGTGTGTGTGTGTGTGTGTGTGGGGGGGGCAGCTCCTGCACATGTGGTGTCCCACCACACGTGTTCCTTATGTGGCACCTGTCGCAGTTACCCCTTCAGATAGCATTCTCTAGTTTCACCTCTGGCTGTCAGTGTTCCTTTTATGTACCGTTATACGTTGCACAGCTGTAGTTACTAAGGGGTTACTGTTTCGGTAACACCTGGTCTCTCTCTTCTCTTACCTGTCCCTGTTCTTCACACACTAAGGTCGCTGACCATTTTAGGGGTGTACAGCCACAATCTACCACCCCACGCACTGGCATCATTGGCTGAGCTGTACTATACCACTGACCAACCACCACACAAATACTACAACTCTCAGCATTTACTGATACCCAGAACCCTTTAAGATATGCTGGGAGTTGTAGTTCCTGAAGGGACAACCCATTGAATTGTCTGTCCTTTTGTACTACAAGTCCCAGCATTCCCTGAGAGCTGGTGAAGTTGTGGTGACAGATACAGATGGGGTCCCTGGTTCTTTGTGTGTCTTCAGTATCAGTTCCACACTGGGACCCCCTCAGACTGCAGCACAGACATCAGGACCCCCAGAGACTCCCCAGTGCCCCCTGATGACTGTGCTGTAGGGACCTCCAGGGAATCCAGGACACATGTCCCAGATACCCGGGCTGTCATTCATCTATGTGTATGCGCAGAAGGGTGGCAATACACACAGGGGCCCCCTGCTCAGAGCTGATGCCAAGACACTGGGCCCTAATGTAAGCTGTGTAACAAGGGCCACACCCTGTTATGTGCCATGCAGAAAGACTCAAAGAGCAGACGGGCCCTGCTACCACTGCTACCTGTGCGGCCGCCTTAGCTACACTAATGCCTCGTGTTAGGAACGGAGCCATAACTACCAAATCGAATGATGGATCCCACGGAAATGGCCTCGAGGTTTCCATAGGGTCGGGGGTGCTTGATAAGAATTGTTTCTGCCACCAAATTCTCTACAAAATTAACAAATCTTTGTGATGTGCTCTTTATATCGGGGGAGGGGGGAGCCATCAGGGAAAGGAGCCTTATACCGGGGGAGGCAGCCTAGTACTAGTGATTGGAGCCTTATACTGGTGAAAGGAGCCTTATACTGGTGAAAGGAGCCTTATACTGGTGAAAGGAGCCTTATACTGGTGAAAGGAGCCATATACTGGTGAAAGGAGCCTTATACTGGTGAAAGGAGCCTTATACTGGTGAAAGGAGCCTTATACTGGTGAAAGGAGCCTTATACTGGTGAATATGCAAAAGAGGAGTCCATGGAGCCTCATTGAAGAGTCTCAAAACACAGGACTAGCCAGATATCCCTCCGGGAAGGACCCAACCAAGGGGCAGCTCCTGTTAGGAAACTACCAAATCCACCATATTAAGTGGCCCTATAAGTCAATGTAATGACAAGGGATAAACCAAGGCTAAGTAACCATCCACATACAGCTGTTTCGGGGTGTTGCCCCTCATCAGTGTGGAGCAGGATTCTGGCTAGGTGGGAGCAATGCCTAGTAGAGCCATAAGAGAAACAGATTGCTGAACTCAGGGAGACCAGCCAAATGACAACACCGCCGGCTGCTAATGAAAGCGCTCAATGCAGTGAAGTCCTAGGTGCATTGCCCCCTACTGGTGAAAGGAGCCTTACAACGGGGGAGGGGGGAGCCTTCAGTGAAAGCAGCTTTATACCGGGGGAGGCAGCCTAGTACTAGTGAATGGAGCTTTATACTGGTGAAAAGAGCCATATACTGGTGAAAGGAGCCTTAGGGTACAAACCCACACACCATATACGCAGCAGATACGCAACAAATACGCAGCAGATTTGATGGTGTGTTCAGTTATTTAGATCTATTTGTTGCGTATTTGCTGCGTATTTGCTGCGTATTTGCTGCATATCGCAGTAGTAAATACGCTGCTTATACGGTGTGTGGGTTTATACCCTTATACTGGTGAAAGGAGCCTTACAATGGGGGAGGGGGGAGCCTTCAGGGAAAGGAGCCTTATACCGGGGGAGGCAGCCCTATACTGGTGAAAGGAGCCCTATACTGGTGAAAGGAGCCCTATACTGGTGAAAAGAGCCTTATACTGGTGAAAAGAGCCTTATACTGGTGAAAAGAGCCTTATACTGGTGAAAAGAGCCTTATACTGGTGAAAAGAGCCTTATACTGGTGAAAGGAGCCTTATACTGGTGAAAGGAGCCTTATACTGGTGAAAGGAGCCTTATACTGGTGAAAAGAGCCTTATACTGGTGAAAGGAGCCTTATACTGGTGAAAGGAGCCTTATACTGGTGAAAGGAGCCTTATACTGGTGAAAGGAGCCCTATACTGGTGAAAAGAGCCTTATACTGGTGAAAAGAGCCCTATACTGGTGAAAAGAGCCTTATACTGGTGAAAAGAGCCTTATACTGGTGAAAGGAGCCTTATACTGGTGAAAGGAGCCTTATGTGGTGTCCCACTACTAGTGTTCTTTTATGCACCTGTCCAAAAGTTCACACTGTTAAAGGGGTTATCCAGCGCTACAAAAACATGGCCACTTTCTTTCAGAGACAACATGACTCTTGTATCCAGTTCAGGTGCAGTTTGCAATTAAGCTCCATTCACATCAACGGAACTGAGCAGCAAAACCCCGCCCAAGCTGGAGACAAGATTAGGGCTGTCTCTGGAAGAAAGTGGCCATGTTTTTGTAGCACTGGATAACCCCTTTAAGTGATGGATGAAGTATGCAGATTCCCCACTAGGTGTCACTGTTCTTTATAAGCATTTCTCAAGCACAGCGGAAGGTAATGGGTTAAGTTTTCTATGGAGGGCACAGCAGGAGGCATTATTACTATATGAGGGCACAGCAGGAGGCATTATTACTATATGAGGGAACAGCAGGAGGCATTATTACTACATGAGGGCACAGCAGGAGGCATTATTAGTATATGGGGACACAGCAGGAGGCATTATTAGTATATGGGGACACAGTAGGAGGCATTATTTCCATATGAGGGCACAGCAGGAGGCATTATTACTACATGAGGGCACAGCAGGAAGCATAATTACTACATGAGGGCACAGCAGGAGGCATTATTAGTATATGGGGACACAGTAGGAGGCATTATTTCTATATGGGGGCACAGCAGGCGGCATTATTACTATATGAAGGCACAACAGAGACATTATTACTATATGGAGGGCACAGCAGGAGACACTATTACTATATCAGAGTACAGCAGGAGACATTATTACCATATTAAGTCACAACAGGGACATTACTATATGTGGGCACAGCAAGAGACACTATACTTTATGGGGGCACAGCAGGGAGATTATTACTATATAGGGGCACAGCAGGGAACATTATAATGCTTTTATTTGTATAGCACACACAGATTCCGTAGCACTTCAGCTATCTGTATGTTTATTTTGGGTGTGGGGGGGATACCGGAGTACCCAGAGGAAACCCATGCAAACATGGAGAGAACATACAAAGTCTTTGCACATGTTACCCTTGGTGGAATTTGTACCCCACAATCCAGCGCTACAAGGCTACAGGGCTAACCACTGAGCCACTGTGGAGGCACAGCAGGGGACATTAATACTATATGGAGGCACAGCAGGGGCATTACTATATGGGGCACAGCAGGAGGCATTATTACTTTATGGGGCACAGTAGAAGACATTACTTTGAGGGCACAGCAGGGAGCATTATTACTATATGATGGCACAGCAGGAGACATTATTAATATATGGGGGCACAGCAAGGGACATTATTACGATATGGAGGCACAGCAAGGGATATTACTACTGAATGGGGGCACAGCAGGAAACATAACTATATAGGGACTCAGCAAGGACGTTATTACTATATGGAGGCACAGCAGGAGATATAACTACATGGAGGCAAAGCAGGAGACATTACTTCTTTATAGGGGCACAGCAGGGAGCATTATTATTATATGGTGTTAGAGTTTGTTCCCTGTGTGTTAATTCGGCTGGAAGAATCAGCTGACGCCCTTTCTCTCTGACCTGATTCACACACTTCATACTATGCTGCCAGGGACACCCGGCTTCATGCTTCTCCTGACCCCTCTCTGGTGCTCGTGGGGTTAAGCCTTCAGGTGTTGTAATTGCTCTTGAGGCTTGCTCCTATCAGGGGCGGCTCCCTGGCTGCTATTGGTCTCCATGCTGTCAGACTCCTTGCTCCTATCAGGGGCGGCTCCCTGGCTGCTATTGGTCTCCATCACTGCTGTCAGACTCCTTGCTCCTATCAGGGGCGGCTCCCTGGCTGCTATTGGTCTCCATCACTGCTGTCAGACTCCTTGCTCCTATCAGGGGCGGCTCCCTGGCTGCTATTGGTCTCCATGCTATCAGACTTCTTGCTCCTATCAGGGGCGGCTCCCTGGCTGCTATTGGTCTCCATGTTGTCAGACTCCTTGCTCCTATCAGGGGCGGCTCCCTGGCTGCTATTGGTCTCCATCACTGCTGTCAGACTCCTTGCTCCTATCAGGGGCGGCTCCCTGGCTGCTATTGGTCTCCATCACTGCTGTCAGACTCCTTGCTCCTATCAGGGGCGGCTCCCTGGCTGCTATTGGTCTCCATGCTATCAGACTTCTTGCTCCTATCAGGGGCGGCTCCCTGGCTGCTATTGGTCTCCATGCTGTCAGACTCCTTGCTCCTCTTAGGGGCGGCTCCCTGGCTGCTATTGGTCTCCATGCTGCTGTCAGACTCCTTGCTCCTATCAGGGGCGGCTCCCTGGCTGCTATTGGTCTCCATGCTGTCAGACTCCTTGCTCCTATCAGGGGCGGCTCCCTGGCTGCTATTGGTCTCCATGCTGCTGTCAGACTCCTTGCTCCTATCAGGGGCGGCTCCCTGGCTGCTATTGGTCTCCATCACTGCTGTCAGACTCCTTGCTCCTATCAGGGGCGGCTCCCTGGCTGCTATTGGTCTCCATCACTGCTGTCAGACTCCTTGCTCCTATCAGGGGCGGCTCCCTGGCTGCTATTGGTCTCCATCACTGCTGTCAGACTCCTTGCTCCTATCAGGGGCGGCTCCCTGGCTGCTATTGGTCTCCATCACTGCTGTCAGACTCCTTGCTCCTATCAGGGGCGGCTCCCTGGCTGCTATTGGTCTCCATCACTGCTGTCAGACTCCCTTGCTCCTATCAGGGGCGGCTCCCTGGCTGCTATTGGTCTCCATGTTGTCAGACTCCTTGCTCCTATCAGGGGCGGCTCCCTGGCTGCTATTGGTCTCCATCACTGCTGTCAGACTCCTTGCTCCTATCAGGGGCGGCTCCCTGGC
Source organism: Dendropsophus ebraccatus (assembly GCF_027789765.1). Classification (NCBI taxonomy): domain Eukaryota; kingdom Metazoa; phylum Chordata; class Amphibia; order Anura; family Hylidae; genus Dendropsophus; species Dendropsophus ebraccatus. Next base: position 392,747 of record NC_091466.1, on the reverse strand, counting down.
TGCTATTGGTCTCCATGCTGTCAGACTCCTTGCTCCTATCAGGGGCGGCTCCCTGGCTGCTATTGGTCTCCATCACTGCTGTCAGACTCCTTGCTCCTATCAGGGGCGGCTCCCTGGCTGCTATTGGTCTCCATCACTGCTGTCAGACTCCTTGCTCCTATCAGGGGCGGCTCCCTGGCTGCTATTGGTCTCCATCACTGCTGTCAGACTCCTTGCTCCTATCAGGGGCGGCTCCCTGGCTGCTATTGGTCTCCATCACTGCTGTCAGACTCCTTGCTCCTATCAGGGGCGGCTCCCTGGCTGCTATTGGTCTCCATGCTGCTGTCAGACTCCTTGCTCCTATCAGGGGCGGCTCCCCGGCTGCTATTGGTCTCCATGCTGCTGTCAGACTCCTTGCTCCTATCAGGGGCGGCTCCCTGGCTGCTATTGGTCTCCATGCTGCTGTCAGACTCCTTGCTCCTATCAGGGGCGGCTCCCCGGCTGCTATTGGTCTCCATGCTGCTGTCAGACTCCTTGCTCCTCTTAGGGGCGGCTCCCTGGCTGCTATTGGTCTCCATGCTGCTGTTAGACTCCTTGCTCCTATCAGGGGCGGCTCCCTGGCTGCTATTGGTCTCCATGCTGTCAGACTCCTTGCTCCTATCAGGGGCGGCTCCCTGGCTGCTATTGGTCTCCATGCTGCTGTCAGACTCCTTGCTCCTATCAGGGGCGGCTCCCTGGCTGCTATTGGTCTCCATCACTGCTGTCAGACTCCTTGCTCCTATCAGGGGCGGCTCCCTGGCTGCTATTGGTCTCCATGCTGCTGTCAGACTCCTTGCTCCTATCAGGGGCGGCTCCCTGGCTGCTATTGGTCTCCATGCTGCTGTCAGACTCCTTGCTCCTATCAGGGGCGGCTCCCTGGCTGCTATTGGTCTCCATCACTGCTGTCAGACTCCTTATTCCTATCAGGGGCGGCTCCCTGGCTGCTATTGGTCTCCATGCTGCTGTCAGACTCCTTGCTCCTATCAGGGGCGGCTCCCTGGCTGCTATTGGTCTCCATGCTGTCAGACTCCTTGCTCCTATCAGGGGCGGCTCCCTGGCTGCTATTAGTCTCCATGCTGTCAGACTCCTTGCTCCTATCAGGGGCGGCTCCCTGGCTGCTATTGGTCTCCATCACTGCTGTCAGACTCCTTGCTCCTATCAGGGGCGGCTCCCTGGCTGCTATTGGTCTCCATGCTGCTGTCAGACTCCTTGCTCCTATCAGGGGCGGCTCCCTGGCTGCTATTGGTCTCCATCACTGCTGTCAGACTCCTTGCTCCTATCAGGGGCGGCTCCCTGGCTGCTATTGGTCTCCATCACTGCTGTCAGACTCCTTGCTCCTATCAGGGCGGCTCCCCTGGCTGCTATTGGTCTCCATCACTGCTGTCAGACTTCCTTGCTCCTATCAGGGGCGGCTCCCTGGCTGCTATTGGTCTCCATGCTATCAGACTCCTTGCTCCTATTCAGGGGCGGCTCCCTGGCTGCTATTTGGTCTCCATGCTGCTGTCAGACTCCTTGCTCCTATCAGGGGCGGCTCCCTGGCTGGCTATTGGTCTCCATGCTGCTGTCAGACTCCTGCTCCTATCAGGGGCGGCTCCCTGGCTGCTATTGGTCTCCATCACTGCTGTCAGACTCCTTGCTCCTATCAGGGGCGGCTCCCCGGCTGCTATTGGTCTCCATGCTGTCAGACTCCTTGCTCCTATCAGGGGCGGCTCCCTGGCTGCTATTGGTGTCTCATGCTGCTGTCAGACTCCTTGCTCCTATCAGGGGCGGCTCCCTGGCTGCTATTGGTCTCCATGCTGTCAGACTCCTTGCTCCTATCAGGGGCGGCTCCCTGGCTGCTATTGGTCTCCATCACTGCTGTCAGACTCCTTGCTCCTATCAGGGGCGGCTCCCTGGCTGCTATTGGTCTCCATGCTGTCAGACTCCTTGCTCCTATCAGGGGCGGCTCCCTGGCTGCTATTGGTCTCCATGCTGTCAGACTCCTTGCTCCTATCAGGGGCGGCTCCCTGGCTGCTATTGGTCTCCATCACTGCTGTCAGACTCCTTGCTCCTATCAGGGGCGGCTCCCTGGCTGCTATTGGTCTCCATCACTGCTGTCAGACTCCTTGCTCCTATCAGGGGCGGCTCCCTGGCTGCTATTGGTCTCCATCACTGCTGTCAGACTCCTTGCTCCTATCAGGGGCGGCTCCCTGGCTGCTATTGGTCTCCATCACTGCTGTCAGACTCCTTGCTCCTATCAGGGGCGGCTCCCTGGCTGCTATTGGTCTCCATCACTGCTGTCAGACTCCTTGCTCCTATCAGGGGCGGCTCCCTGGCTGCTATTGGTCCTCCATGCTGTCAGACTCCCTCCTCCTATCAGGGCGGCTCCCTGGCTGCTATTGGTCTCCATCACTGCTGTCAGACTCCTTGCTCCTATCAGGGGCGGCTCCCTGGCTGCTATTGGTCTCCATGCTGTCAGACTCCTTGCTCCTATCAGGGGCGGCTCCCTGGCTGCTATTGGTCTCCATGCTGCTGTCAGACTCCTTGCTCCTATCAGGGGCGGCTCCCGGCTGCTATTGGTCTCCATGCTGCTGTCAGACTCCTTGCTCCTATCAGGGGCGGCTCCCTGGCTGCTATTGGTCTCCATCACTGCTGTCAGACTCCTTGCTCCTATCAGGGGCGGCTCCCTGGCTGCTATTGGTCTCCATGCTGTCAGACTCCTTGCTCCTATCAGGGGCGGCTCCCTGGCTGCTATTGGTCTCCATCACTGCTGTCAGACTCCTTGCTCCTATCAGGGGCGGCTCCCTGGCTGCTATTGGTCTCCATTCTGCTGTCAGACTCCTTGCTCCTATCAGGGGCGGCTCCCCGGCTGCTATTGGTCTCCATGCTGCTGTCAGACTCCTTGCTCCTATCAGGGGCGGCTCCCTGGCTGCTATTGGTCTCCATCACTGCTGTCAGACTCCTTGCTCCTATCAGGGGCGGCTCCCTGGCTGCTATTGGTCTCCATGCTGCTGTCAGACTCCTTGCTCCTATCAGGGGCGGCTCCCCGGCTGCTATTGGTCTCCATCACTGCTGTCAGACTCCTTATTCCTATCAGGGGCGGCTCCCTGGCTGCTATTGGTCTCCATCACTGCTGTCAGACTCCTTGCTCCTATCAGGGGCGGCTCCCTGGCTGCTATTGGTCTCCATCACTGCTGTCAGACTCCTTGCTCCTATCAGGGCGGCTCCCTGGCTGCTATTGGTCTCCATGCTGCTGTCAGACTCCTGCTCCTATCAGGGGCGGCTCCCTGGCTGCTATTGGTCTCCATGCTGTCAGACTCCTTGCTCCTATCAGGGGCGGCTCCCTGGCTGCTATTGGTCTCCATGCTGTCAGACTCCTTGCTCCTATCAGGGGCGGCTCCCTGGCTGCTATTGGTCTTCATGCTGTCAGACTCCTTGCTCCTATCAGGGGCGGCTCCCTGGCTGCTATCGGTCTCCATGCTGTCAGACTCCTTGCTCCTATCAGGGGCGGCTCCCTGGCTGCTATTGGTCTCCATGCTGCTGTCAGACTCCTTGCTCCTATCAGGGGCGGCTCCCTGGCTGCTATTGGTCTCCATCACTGCTGTCAGACTCCTTGCTCCTATCAGGGGCGGCTCCCTGGCTGCTATTGGTCTCCATCACTGCTGTCAGACTCCTTGCTCCTATCAGGGGCGGCTCCCTGGCTGCTATTGGTCTCCATCACTGCTGTCAGACTCCTTGCTCCTATCAGGGGCGGCTCCCTGGCTGCTATTGGTCTCCATCACTGCTGTCAGACTCCTTCCTCCTATCAGGGGCCGGGGCGGGAGCTCTGGTAGCATTTTAGCTGGTGATTTACACCCCGTAGTTGCCAGTGTATGTTTGGTCTCCAGCTACACCAGCGTGTCTCCTGTATTACCTGTATTGTGATTTGGACTCGGACTTAGACTTCGCCTCTGCCTCATCCTCTGTACTGCGTTACCTCCTGTGCTCGACCTTGGACTGGACTCTGTTAACCCATTGCTTGCTGATTTGGACTTTGATGTTACCTCCTGTTGCCGACTCGGACTGCCTGACCTGTCTGTATATACCTGTCTGTGTGTACTGTCTACCTCCTGTATCCCTAGGTAAGTTAGGAACTGTCGCCCAGTTGCTGCCCTAGGGTGTAGCCTAGGGGGGCAAGCAGGTAGGGACAGGGGTTGCGGGTCGAGAGAAGGGACTGCCAGCTTCCCGGACCCCAGGACTCCCTGACATATGGAGGCACAGCAGGAGACATTACTACTATAATGGAGGCACAGCAGGGGACATTATCACTATATGGGGGCACAGCAGAGGACATTATTATTATATAGAGGAACAGCAGGAGATATTATTAAAATGTGGGAGCAAAGCAGAGGACATTATTACTATATGGAGGCACAGCAGGGGACATTATTATTATATGGAGGCACAGAAAGACATTATTACTTTTTGGAGGCACAGCAGGGAGATTATTACTATATGAAGGCTTGGCAGAAAGCATTATTACTATATGGAGGCACAGCAGGAGACATTTTTACTACATAGAGCACAGCATGGGACATTATTCCTATATGGAGGGCACAGCAAGAGACATTATATATGGAGGCACAGCAAGAGACATTACTATATGGGGCACAGCAGGGGACATTATTACTATATGGAGGAACAGCAGAAAACATTATACCTCTGCGAGGGCACAGCGGCCAACATTATTACCATATGGGGGCACAGCAGGGGACATTATTACTATATGGAGGGCACAGCAGGGGACATTATTCCTATATGGGGGCACAGCAGGGGGCATTATTACTATATGTAGGGCACAGCAGGGGACATTATTCCTATATGGGGGCACAGCAGGAGACATTATTACTATATGTAGGGCACAGCAGGGGACATTATTCCTATATGGGGGCACAGCAGGGGACATTATTACTATATGGAGGGCACAGCAGGGGACATTATTGCTATATGGGGGCACAGCAGGAGACATTATTACTATATGTAGGGCACAGCAGGGGACATTATTCCTATATGGGGGCACAGCAGGGGACATTATAACGACATTGAGGCACAGCAGAGGACATTATTACTATAAGGCCATGTTCACACAGTGTAAAATAACGGCCGTTGTTTTCCCCCGGCCGGACACATACGCCTGAAACTACGGTCATAGAAATAAGAGCATACGGGCTAGTCGTGAAACTACGGCCGTTGTTTAATTTTGCTTCCCAGCATGTTTCTAAGTGGGCTGAAACAGGTCATTTGCATAGTATAGCAGTCATAAAGGGGAACCTCAACACAACGGCCGTAGTTTTACGGCGAAGACTACGACCGTTGTTTTACGTAGTGTGAACATAGCCTAAGGGGGCACAGTGGGCGGGGCTGATCTTAGGGTACATACACTGTCTGTGTCTCTCCTGCATCCCTCTGTGACTTGAGTCGTAACACAATGGGGCAACCCGAAGTGCCGGTCCCTATTTACTTCAATGGGGTTTGGCTTCCAGCAAAATTTCTGTTAAAAGTCAGGTTTAAATGAACAGTTAAGACCTGAATATCCACAGGTCCGTCCATCACTAGACCTAATCCCATACTAATACCCCTAATCCCTATCCACAGGTCCGTCCATTACTACACCTAATCCCATACTAATACCCCTAATCCCTATCCACAGGTCCGTCCATTACTACACCTAATCCCATACTAATACCCCTAATCCTTATCCACAGGTCCGTCCATCACTAGACCTTATCCCAAACTAATGCCCCTAATCCCTATCCACAGGTCCGTCCATTACTACACCTAATCCCATACTAATACCCCTAATCCCTATCCACAGGTCCGTCCATCACTAGACCTAATCCCATACTAATACCCCTAATCCCTATCCACAGGTCCGTCCATTACTACACCTAATCCCATACTAATACCCCTAATCCCTATCCACAGGTCCGTCCATTACTACACCTAATCCCATACTAATACCCCTAATCCTTATCCACAGGTCCGTCCATCACTAGACCTTATCCCAAACTAATGCCCCTAATCCCTATCCACAGGTCCGTCCATTACTACACCTAATCCCATACTAATACCCCTAATCCCTATCCACAGGTCCGTCATCACTACACCTAATCCCATACTAATACCCCTAATCCCTATCCACAGGTCCGTCCATTACTACACCTAATCACATACTAATACCCCTAATCCCTATCCACAGGTCCTTCATCACTACACCTAATCCCATACTAATACCCCAATCCCTATCCACAGGTCCATCATCACTACACCTAATCCCATACTAATACCCCTAATCCCTATCCACAGGTCCGTCCATCACTACACCTAATCCCATACTAATACCCCTAATCCCTATCCACAGGTCCTTCATCACTACACCTAATCCCATACTATTACCCCTAATCCCTATCCACAGGTCCTTCCATTACTTCACCTAATCCCATACTAATACCCCTAATCCCTATCCACAGGTCCGTCATCACTACACCTAATCCCATACTAATACCCCTAATCCCTATCCACAGGCCCGTCATCACTACACCTTATCCCAAACTAATGCCCCTAATCCCTATCCACAGGTCCGTCCATTACTACACCTAATCCCATACTAATACCCCTAATCCCTATCCACAGGTCCGTCCATTACTACACCTAATCCTATACTAATACCCCTAATCCCTGTCCACAGGTCCGTCCATCACTACACCTAATCCCATACTAATACCCCTAATCCCTATCCACAGGTCCGTCATCACTACACCTAATCCCATACTAATACCCCTAATCCCTATCCACAGGTCCGTCCATTACTACACCTAATCCTATACTAATACCCCTAATCCCTATCCACAGGTCCGTCATCACTACACCTAATCCCATACTAATACCCCTAATCCCTATCCACAGGTCCGTCATCACTACACCTAATCCCATACTAATACCCCTAATCCCTATCCACAGGTCCGTCATCACTACACCTTATCCCAAACTAATGCCCCTAATCCCTATCCACAGGTCCGTCCATTACTACACCTAATCCCATACTAATACCCCTAATCCCTATCCACAGGTCCGTCCATTACTACACCTAATCACATACTAATACCCCTAATCCCTATCCACAGGTCTGTCATCACTACACATAATCCCATACTAATACCCCTAATCCCTATCCACAGGTCCGTCATCACTACACATAATCCCATACTATTACCCCTAATCCCTATACTGTAACCCTAATATCATTTCCCTTACGTCCTAAGCAGCAGCACGAATAGTCCGTGCTGCTGCTTAGGACTATAGGAAAGATAATTTACGGTAAGTAAAAAATTACCCTTTATACTGACCTAATCCCATACTATTAACCCTTACCCCTAATCCCTATACTGTAACTCTACTATGCCTAGATATTACCATCTTCACCCTAATAACCAGTTGACCATCATACCAGTTACCCGACCACCTCCCTCCTTCCGGCATGGCCTCCCCTCTTGTCTAGGTTAGGCGCTCGCTCTTACCGACAGTGATGGTGTGGGCATGACATTTCCCTGCCACGCAGAACCTCCACAACCCCTGGTTACTGAGATTCCCAGAGTAGCGATACTGCATCCAGAAGTCGGTCGCTGTTGCCACGATGAGAAGAACCAAGCCAGAGACTGCACAGAGCAGACCGCCACCCATTAAGGTGTACATCTCCGGAAGATGGGGGTGTCTGAGCGTCCGTCCTTCATGAGGAGAGAGGAATAACGTTACACACCTGCTAAGAGTAACTACTGACAATAACCTATCCGCACCCTAACCCCATACTAACCCTATACTATCCATATAATAACCCTATACTATCCCTATACTATCCATATACTAACCCTATAATATCCATATACTATCCATACACTAACCCTATACTATCCATATACTAACCCTATACTATCCATATACTATCCATATACTAACCCTATACTATCCATATACTAACCCTATACTATCCATATACTATCCCCATACTAACCCTATACTATCCATATACTAACCCTATACTATCCCTATACTATCCATATACTATCCATATACTAACCCTATACTATCCATATACTAACCCTATACTATCCATATACTAACCCTATACTATCCATATACTATCCCCATACTAACCCTATACTATCCATATAATAACCCTATACTATCCCTATACTATCCATATACTAACCCTATAATATCCATATACTATCCATATACTAACCCTATACTATCCATATACTAACCCTATACTATCCATATACTATCCCCATACTAACCCTATACTATCCCCATACTAACCCTATACTATCCCCATACTAACCCCATACTATCCATATACTAACCCCATACTATCCATATACTAATCCCATACTATCCATATACTATTCATATACTAACCCCATACTAACCCTATACTATCCATATACTAACCCTATACTATCCATATACTAACCCTGTACTATCCATATACTAACCCTATACTATCCATATAATAACCCTATACTATCCCTATACTAACCCTATACTATCCCCATACTAACCCTATACTATCCATATAATAACCCTATACTATCCCTATACTAACCCTATACTATCCATATACTAACCCTATACTATCCATATACTATCCCCATACTAACCCTATACTATCCCCATACTAACCCTATACTATCCCCATACTAACCCTATACTATCCCCATACTAACCCTATACTATCCCCATACTAACCCTATACTATCCCCATACTAACCCTATACTATCCATATACTAACCCCATACTATCCATATACTAACCCCATACTAACCCTATACTATCCCCATACAAACCCTATACTATCCATATACTAATCCCATACTATCCATATACTATTCATATACTAACCCCATACTAACCCTATACTATCCATATACTAACCCTATACTATCCATATACTAACCCTGTACTATCCATATACTAACCCTATACTATCCATATACTAACCCCATACTAACCCTATACTACCCATATACTAACCCTATACTATCCATATACTAACCCTATACTATCCATATACTAACCCCATACTACCCATATACTATCCCTATACTATCCATATACTAACCCTATACTAACCCTATACTATCCATATACTAACCCTATACTATCTATATACTAACCCTATACTAACCCCGTACTAACCATAAACTATCCATATACTAAACCAATACTAAACCTATACTATCCATATACTATCCCTATACTATCCCTATACTAACCCTATACTATCCCTATACTATCCCTATACTAACCCTATACTATCCCTATACTAACCCTATACTATCCATATACTAACCCCATACTAACCCTATACTATCCATATACTAACCCTATACTATCCATATACTAACCCTATACTATCCATATACTAACCCTATACTATCCATATACTAACCCCATACTAACCCTATACTAACCATATACTAACCCTATACTATCCATATACTAACCATATACTAACCCTATACTATCCATATACTAACCCCATACTAACCCTATACTATCCATATACTAACCCCATACTATCCATATACTAACCCCATACTATCTATAAACTAACCCTATACTATCCATATACTATCCATACACTAACCCCATACTAACCCTATACTATCCATATACTATCCATATACTAACCCCATACTAACCCTATACTATCCATATACTATCCATACACTAACCCTATACTATCCATATACTAACCCTATACTATCCATATACTAACCCTATACTATCCATATACTAACCATATACTAACCCTATACTATCCATATACTAACCCCGTACTAACCCTATACTATCCATATACTAACCCTATACTATCCCTATACTATCCATATACTAACCCCGTACTAACCCTATACTATCCATATACTAACCCTATACTATCCATATACTAACCCTATACTATCCATATACTAACCCTATACTATCCATATACTAACCCTATACTAACCCTATACTATCCATATACTAACCCCGTACTAACCCTATACTATCCATATACTAACCCTATACTATCCCTATACTATCCATATACTAACCCCGTACTAACCCTATACTATCCATATACTAACCCTATACTATCCCTATACTATCCATATACTAACCCCATACTATCCATATACTATCCATATACTAACCCTATACTATCCATATACTAACCATATACTAACCCTATACTATCCATATACTAACCCTATACTATCCATATACTAACCCCATACTAACCCTATACTATCCATATACTAACCCCATACTAACCCTATACTATCCATATACTAACCCCATACTATCTATATACTAACCCTATACTATCCATATACTATCCATAAACTAACCCCATACTAACCCTATACTATCCATATACTAACCCTATACTATCCATATACTAACCCTATACTATCCATATACTAACCCTATACAAACCCTATACTAACCCCATACTATCGATATACTAACCCCATACTAACCCTATACTAACCCTATACTATCCATATACTAACCCTATACTATCCATATACTAACCCTATACTAACCCTATACTATCCATATACTAACCCCATACAAACCCCATACTAACCCTATACTAACCCCATACTATCGATATACTAACCCGATACTAACCCTATACTAACCCCGTACTAACCCTATACTATCCATATACTAACCCTATACTATCCATATACTAACCCCATACTAACCCTATGCTATCCATATACTAACCCTATACTATCTATATACTATCCATATACTAACCCTATACTATCTATATACTATCCATATACTAACCCTATACTATCCATATACTAACCCTATGCTATCCATATACTAACCCCATACTAACCCTATACTATCTATACACTAACCCTATACTATCCATATACTAAGCCCATACTAACTGTATAGTAACCCTATACTGACCATATAGTAACCCTATACTGACCATATAGTAACCCTATACTGACCATATAGTAACCCCCACACTGACCATATAGTAACCCTATACTGACCATGTAGTAACCCCACACTGACCATATAGTAACCCCACACTGACCATGTAGTAACCCTATACTGACCATATAGTAACCCCACACTGACCATGTAGTAACCCTATACTGACCATATAGTAACCCTATACTGACCATATAGTAACCCTATACTGACCATATAGTAACCCCCACACTGACCATACAGTAACCCTATACTGACCATATAGTAACCCCACACTGACCATGTAGTAACCCTATACTGACCATATAGTAACCCTATACTGACCATATAGTAACCCTATACTGACCATATAGTAACCCCCACACTGACCATGTAGTAACCCTATACTGACCATATAGTAACCCTATACTGACCATATAGTAACCCTATACTGACCATATAGTAACCCCACACTGACCATACAGTAACCCCACACTGACCATATAGTAACCCCACACTGACCATATAGTAACCCCACACTGACCATATAGTAACCCCACACTGACCATATAGTAACCCCACACTGACCATACAGTAACCCCACACTGACCATACAGTAACCCCACACTGACCATGTAGTAACCCTATACTGACCATATAGTAACCCCTATACTGACCATGTAGTAACCCTATACTGACCATATAGTAACCCCTATACTGACCATGTAGTAACCCTATACTGACCATATAGTAACCCTATACTGACCATATAGTAACCCTATACTGACCATATAGTAACCCCACACTGACCATGTAGTAACCCTATACTGACCGCACACCTGTACCCTATGTCACCATGTATCCCAGGACTCACCTCACTGTCCTGCAGCCATCACCGGTCGGCTGTGGAGTGAAATACGTGGGTTGTGTTACACAGGGGAGTGGAGGGTTCTCCTTTATATAGACAATGACATTGCTGACAGTGAGGAGAAGCCCCTGGACGTCGCTGGTCACTCAGCCGCTGCTTTTCTGCTGACCTCCACATTGTCCCAGGGATCAGCCATTGTTCTTCCATACAAAGCTGTTTGTTGCTGAATTCATGTGCCATAATTAACAGAACAAGAGGTGTCAGCTGGAGGAGAGGGCCGACCAAAGGGGCCACAGAAGGGCCACAAATCAGCAACCTCCCATTCATAATACAGATGTCTTCTTATAAGGCAGAAACCTGTGTGTAAGAGATGATAGTGGTGAGATGTCACTAGTGTACATGATAGTGATGTGTGACCGGACCGTCAGTGTACATGATAGTGATGTGTGACCGGACCGTCAGTGTACATGATAGTGATGTGTGAAATCGATAATATGCAATAAATCGTTTGTGCAGCCATTAAATCGGTTGAACATCAGCTGTGTACATGTGTGATGATGAAGCTCTGGCCCAAGAAAGAATTTTCCTTTGGTGGAACTCAGGTACTCCAGTCTGGCACTATCAGGGGGTCTCTGAGCGTCGCACTGTCAGGGGGTCTCTGAGCGTCGCACTGTCAGGGGGTCTCTGAGCGTCGCACTGTCAGGGGGTCTCTGAGCGTCGCACTGTCAGGGGGTCTCTGAGCGTCGCACTGTCAGGGGGTCTCTGAGCGTCGCACTGTCAGGGGGTCTCTGAGCGTCGCACTGTCAGGGGGTCTCTGAGCGTCGCACTATTAGGGGATTTCTGTACGCCACACCACTAAACCGCTCCCTGCTGTCTGTACCTGTGGAGGCGCCATTGTCTCCGCTCCCTGCTGTCTGTACCTTAGAAGGCGCCGTTGTCTCCGCTCCCTGCTGTCTGTACCTGTGGAGGGGCCGTTGTCTCCGCTCCCTGCTGTCTGTACCTGAGGAGGGGCCGTTGTCTCCGCTCCCTGCTGTCTGTACCTGTGGAGGGGCCGTTGTCTCCGCACCCTGCTGTCTGTACCTGTGGAGGGGCCGTTGTCTCCGCCCCCTGCTGTCTGTACCTGTGGAGGGGCCGTTGTCTCCGCACCCTGCTGTCTGTACCTGTGGAGGCCATTGTCCCCGCTCCCTGCTGTCTGTACCTGTGGAGGCGCCATTGTCTCCGCTCCCTGCTGTCTGTACCTGAGGAGGTGCCGTTGTCTCCGCTCCCTGCTGTCTGTACCTGAGGAGGTGCCATTGTCTCCGCTCCCTGCTGTCTGTACCTGAGGAGGCGCCATTGTCTCCGCTCCCTGCTGTCTGTACCTGAGGAGGTGCCATTGTCTCCGCTCCCTGCTGTCTGTACCTGAGGAGGCGCCGTTGTCTCCGCTCCCTGCTGTCTGTACCTGAGGAGGGGCCGTTGTCTCTGCTCCCTGCTGTCTGTACCTGAGGAGGTGCCGTTGTCTCCGCTCCCTGCTGTCTGTACCTGAGGAGGCGCTGTTGTCTCCGCTCCATGCTGTCTGTACCTGTGGAGGCTCCATTGTCTCCGCTCCCTGCTGTCTGTACCTGAGGAGGCGCTGTTGTCTCCGCTCCCTGCTGTCTGTACCTGTGGAGGCTCCATTGTCTCCGCTCCCTGCTGTCTGTACCTGAGGAGGCGCTGTTGTCTCCGCTCCCTGCTGTCTGTACCTGAGGAGGCGCCGTTGTCTCCGCTCCCTGCTGTCTGTACCTGTGGAGGGGCCGTTGTCTCCGTACCCTGCTGTCTGTACCTGAGGAGGCGCCGTTGTCTCCGCACCCTGCTGTCTGTACCTGTGGAGGCCATTGTCCCCGCTCCCTGCTGTCTGTACCTGTGGAGGCGCCATTGTCTCCGCTCCCTGCTGTCTGTACCTGAGGAGGCGCCGTTGTCTCTGCTCCCTGCTGTCTGTACCTGTGGAGGGGCCGTTGTCTCCGCTCCCTGCTGTCTGTACCTGTGGAGGGGCCGTTGTCCCCGCTCCCTGCTGTCTGTACCTGTGGAGGGGCCATGTCTCCGCTCCCTGCTGTCTGTACCTGTGGAGGGGCCATGTCTCCGCTCCCTGCACCTGCGGAGGTGTCACGATACTGGTGGTACGCAGCTGGAATCCAATGGCCAGATGGAGTGAGCCAAGCACACGGATAAACTGAAGAGAGGAGGGGTCTGGAGGGGGTGCAACTAGAATGTAGATAAGGATAATCCAACTTGAATGTAGGACAGTCTGGAGAAGATAGTTCTCTGGAGCAGGAGACTGGAACAAGTGACAATACTCAAGCAATGTTTGCATTGCCTCATGGTCAGAAGTAGGCCCAAACAGGAAGCAAGATGGCTGCCACACCATCCATAGTGACCATCTTGGAAAAGGGCAAAACAACAGCATCCAGTGGTAAGGTATGGAACTGCAGTACAATTTCTTCTAAACTACAAATGGCGGCCTCTAGTGGTCAAATGATAAAATATCAGAATCCTGACATTATTCCCTCCTTAAAGGGGTTATCCAGCACTACAAAAACATGGCCACTTTTCCCCAGTTGTTGTCTCCAGTTTTGTTGCAGTTTGCAATTAAGCTCTATTTACTTTAATGGAACTGAGCACCCAATCTGGAGACAACGGTAGGGGGAAAGTGGCCATGTTTTTGTAGCGCTGGATAGCCCCTTTTAACAGTGGCCTTTGGACGGTGCATGACTTGGTTAATCTGGGTATCTCTCATGAAATTCCTTAATCAGACGAGGAGCATTGATATTGGCCAAAGGTTCCCATGAATTTTCCTCTGGCCCATATCCTTGCCATTTAATCAGGTATTGCAACCAATTTCTGAAAATCCTGGAGTCCATGATCTTCTCAACGGTATAATGTTCCTGTCCATCAACTTCGATTGGATCAGGGGTAGGCGACCTGGAAATGGATTAATAACAACTGGTTTCAGGAGAGATACATGGAACACTGGATGGATTCTCATCGTCCTGGGCAACTGAGATTATTTGCCCAATAATCTTGAATGGACCAATAAATCTTTGACCCAATTTAGCTGTGGGTAAATGAAGTTTCAGATTCTTAGTGGGGAGCCATACTTCATCCCCCACCTTGAAGTTTGGAGATGGTCTGCGAGACTTATCAGCTGCTTCTTTGTATCTTTCCTGGGCAATTCCTAACGTGTCCTTTTGTACTTCCAGATTCTGCTGAAATGATTGTATGTTGTCAGAGACTGCAGGGATAGAAGTTTCTCTTGGAAAATTAGGAAGGATACTTGGGTGGTAACTAGAGATGAGTGACCCTGGAGCAGCTGGAGCCCATCTGAACCTGAACTTTCGTCATCTGATTAGCGGCGGCTGCTGAACTAGGATAAAGCCCTAAGGTGTGAGGAATATGGACAGCCCTGTCCTTATTCATGAATATGTGAAGTGGTTTTAGGTGTGGTGTGGTTTATATGTATTCATGCAGTGGATATTTTATAGATTGTGATTGATATTTTATAGATTTAGTCATATAGCAATAGCCCATAGCTGACGCAAGTTAATCATATGGACTTATTGATTAGCTGGGAGTCAGGCCGTCTGATTACCCTGTGTAAAAGACCAAAAGTCTCTCTGCATGGGGCAATAAGCGTGGAGCTGCAAAGGAGATGGTGGAGTAGATTGTGACTAGAGTGTTGACTTTGCACCTCTGAGGCGGGATCACTGACTCCATGCCGGCACCTCTGAGGCGGGATCACTGACTCCATGCCGGCACCTCTGAGGCGGGATCACTGACTCCATGCCGGCACCTCTGAGGCGGGATCACTGACTCCATGCCGGCACCTCTGAGGCGGGATCACTGACTCCATGCCGGCACCTCTGAGGCGGGATCACTGACTCCATGCCAGCACCTCTGAGGCGGGCTCACTGACTCCATGCCGGCACCTCTGAGGCGGGATCACTGACTCCATGCCGGCACCTCTGAGGCGGGATCACTGACTCCATGCCAGCACCTCTGAGGCGGGATCACTGACTCCATGCCGGCACCTCTGAGGCGGGATCACTGACTCCATGCCAGCAGGGGGTGGACTCTCTTTGAGGAAAGGAATAGGAATATGAAATCTCCCATAACTTTCTTCAAATAAAACATAGAGCCACAGAACCAATTTCCTAGCGTCGGTTATGATGAGGACATCGCGGGGAGTCCAAACATGGCCGGTCTACCTGTCCTCATCATGCCATAAGGGGTATCTCACCTTCTCAGTGTCCGAGGCATATGATGTTTGATATGCCAGGAATCAGGACGGCGAGATATGAATTATGAAGATGGGTTGGGGCCCGTACCATTGATATGGTGCCTGGGAAAGTATCTTTTTTGATATGTCCAAGTGTGTTCCCTTGAGGGCTGAGGGGGGCAGCTGAAGCTCTGCCCAAAGGGGCGGAGTTACAGATGTCATGTGACGCCCTCAGCCCAACCCTTTCAGGTCTTATGCAGTGTCCCAGAACATGCAGACTACTACTCCTATTATGGCCATTTCTCTTGCTGTGTCCATGCCTGTTCTGGTAAGTGTTTGCACTGCAACTGCTGCTGGTTTTCCCCTAGTATTCTCTGGTAATGTGCATTCTCATGTGTATTCTCATGTATTCCTGTATATTATTGCATTGTACAGTGGTATGCAAGGCTGTTGATCACGTGACCTGTAACCATGGTTCCTCCAATGGCCGACTAGCTCTGGCCAGGAGCAACCATGTGACCTCCCACTTCCTGCTGACAAGTCAGTTCAGCCCCTGTTTTCAAGCAAGGAGGTTGTGTTGTTCTGTCCTCTCCCACAGAAGAGTGACTGAGTCTGCTGCTGTATTCAAGTCTTCGGCTGTATCTGCCTGCTCAAGTGTCCGGAGTCTTCTCTCTCATCTGGGTGTCATTCCGTTATCTCTCCTCATCGCTGCAAGGATTCACAGCAAGTATTATTCTCAAGCTAATCCACCCAGCAACGCTATTCCTCTCATACTCCTACTCCCATCATCCGGCACGTATTCTCACAGCCTATGCAGCACCACTCCTGCTTTATTTGTCAAAGCCTGCTATATACCCGGTTGCATCCGGACAGAACTGTTGCTACTAGTTACCTCATCTATAATAAAACCGCTGTTACTGAACCCTGGCATTGGTGTCCACTAACTGGTGCCCTGACTAAGTGCAGCGAAGAATCGCATGCCCATCATCACCCGCAGATTCCACAGACCGGCCCTACAGCTGTGCTGCCCTCAGGCCTATACCGTGACAAGTATAACCACTGCAGCTGCCCCGGTCATTGCCCGCTCATAACACCAGCACTGCGGAGGTGGCCCCCAGGGGCCAGGGCATTGCATTTTTGGCGTCACGAACAGGATTAAAGACTGTGTTGTACAAACTTTAAGTGCCCCAAAACTGTGCTGTTACCCCCAGAGACTTTGCCGATTACTATGGGGGTGATTGAAGTGTTCCGGGCCCTAAACAGTACACAAGATGGCCGCTGTCTTCTTCAATTTCTGGCTGCGCCATACCCCGGAGAGGAGGGGGTTAACAGCCATGCAACCAAAGCGCAGGAATCGCCCGGCGCCATAGACTTTCCATTGACTGCTCCTGGTTGGCTGCCTGGGCCGGATGACGTCACTGTTGCTGGGCAGATTCTGGAACCTGATCCTCCAGCCTGGCGCTCCTCCCCTTCCTGCTACAAGTTCCGGCCAGAGCGTGACAAGATGGCGGCCCCCGAGAAACGTTTGCCTGCAGCCGCAGCACCAGTGATGCCGGAGTTGCCGGAGAGCAATCCTGCCTGCCAGCTAGCACCGCTCCCATCCTATAGCGACACCAGCTGGGCCGCTGCCCCGTCGGACGACGGAAGTCTTCGCCGGGCCCTCATCCCGGCCTCTGCTGATCAGAATGAGGGGCCCATACCTGAGACCAGCATTTCTCCAGGACCCGGTCACTCCAGCACCGCTGACCTCGCTTCCTGTACCGGAGGGTCCTCATCACCGGACAGCGAACAGATTGTAAGTGGACCGACTCTGTTGTCCTCAGTCCCTGGCCCTAAAGGGGAGAACTCTGCTAAGGCCTTCATATCCCCGGGTGTGTGGCAACCTCCAGGGCGTGATTCGCCGCCCCTGCCGCAATGGATGTTCGGGCCTGGGCCTAAGATTATGCAGCTGATCGAGGACATTTAGCAGGCCCTCGCTGCCCTGTCGCCTGCCACTACAGCTGCCACCGCTATGCCTAGCGCTACTCCTGCAGCTTCCACTACAGCAGGCCCGTCTACTACAGCAGTCCCCTCTACTGCTCCCACTGCTGTGGCTAAGGCTGCCTCTTCTACCACGACCGTCACCTATCATGTGGCCCCCATCATCTCTCCTATCACCATGGTGACGCCCAGCATTGTAGTCACTACGGCATCCAGTGATGCTTCTGCTCCAGGCCCTTCACGCTATCGCTATCCGTGGAAGAAGAACAAGAAGAAGCCTACTCAGGGTCCTCCGGGACATTTCTGCTAAGTATCCGCTACAGAGACCAGAGCCCTTAAACTGTTTTGTTATCTAACTGTTTTGTTCCAGTTCCTGCAACGTTCAAGGTTCGTGCCTGGTCCTCCTGACCAAGTTCCCTGTACTAACCAGCCATGAGCTGATGGACACTTACAGTAACAAAAGGTTCTCTAGTGCCTGTCCCAGAGCCTTTTACATGGACGATGTTCCAATTGCCTAAAAGAGACTCTACCTAACAGAGACACTTAACCCATTCCTTCCTAATGCACTTTCCTGTGATTGCGTGTTCCACACAGGGTATTATTGCACTTATTTCATTATTGCACTTATTGTACTATTGTATTCTAGTGTTATCGGAGTCTTTGTATTTCCTCCTCTGAGTAAGCACAAGGTTATTTAGATTGCCTCAGAGTAGAGTGCCTCTTTTGTAAAACAGTATATTTTCCAGTGTCTAAGTCAGATAGCTCCTCCTCTGAGTAAGAGAAGTCAGTTTACATATACCTCAGAGCAAGTCCAGTTTATGTAGGAGTGTATTTTCTCATCCAGTCTCAGTATTGTGTATTATCATATCTATAGCTGGAAAGATTTAGTTGAGCCAGTTCGTATGCAGATTTTCCTCAGATTTTCATTCAGATTTTTCCTCAGATTTTCATTCAGATTTCTCTCGGGTTTCATTCAGATTCATGTGAGCCAGTTCTCCTCAAGACCTCGCAGTATTTGTTGTCCCTTGTGTTTCCTTTCCTTTTGTTTCCAGTATTTGTTCACCTCTGTCTTGTCCCAACACAGTAGTAATCACACATAGTCTTACCTAACCTTCACACTGGTCCATACATATTGCACCTTGGATAGCCTTTCGTGTGTTTGGCCTATTGAGTAATTGTGGTGTATGATTGACCCGTATGCATGGGCGCCCAGATGTATGCTTGCTTTTATTATTTTGTTCTATTCTCTTTCAGGTATCCAAGACATTTCACAAACACGCCAAGATAGTACACAGGTCTTCACGTTCTCCTCCAGTAGGGTAACACATTTAACAGAAAACCTACTGTCTAACTGGCTGGAATATGGAGGGTCACCCGCCAGCAGTTAAGTTGTCCTGGCTTACACGTCAGATGGTTCACGCACTAGCTACCTGGTCGCCAGAGTACGTTAGGCACCCCTAGGTGAAGTCCTGCCACTAGGGTTTCTCATTCTCTCTCTCTTCTCACCTGTGCCTTGGGCGTGGGAAACACACACCTCATCACACTCACTCTCATCATTCATTCCTGTTGTTTGATTGTCCAGTCTATTCATGTTTGCTGCCTTCTAGATTCGCCGAGGTCGGCTCAAATTTGCTAGGGAGGTATGCAGTGTCCCAGAACATGCAGACTACTACTCCTATTATGGCCATTTCTATTGCTGTGTCAATGCCTGTTCTGGTAAGTGTTTGTACTGCAACTGCTGCTGGTTTTCCCCTAGTATTCTCTAGTAATGTGCATTCTCATGTGTATTCTCATGTATTCCTGTATATTATTGCATTGTACAGTGGTATGCAAGGCTGTTGATCATGTGACCTGTAACCATGGTTCCTCCAATGGCCGACTAGCTCTGGCCAGGAGCAACCATGTGACCTCCCACTTCCTGCTGACAAGTCAGTTCAGCCCCTGCTTTCAAGCAAGGAGGATGTGTGTCGTCCCTCTCCTGCCTCAGAGGAGTTGGGCTTCTTCTCTGCAGCCTCTTCACCATAAGAAGAGTGACTGAGTCTGCTGCTGTATTCAAGTCTTCGGCTGTATCTGCCTGCTCAAGTGTCCGGAGTCTTCTCTCTCATCTGGGTGTCATTCCGTTATCTCTCCTCATCGCTACAAGGATCCACAGCAAGTATTATTCTCAAGCTAATCCACCCAGCAACGCTATTTCTCTCATACTCCTACTCCCATCATCCGGCACGTATTCTCACAGCCTATGCAGCACCACTCCTACTTTATTTGTCAAAGCCTGCTATATACCCGGTTGCATCCGGAGAGACTGTTGCTACTAGTTACCTCATCTATAATAAAACCACTGTTACTGAACCCTGGCATTGGTGTCCACTAACTGGTGCCCTGACTAAGTGCAGCGAAGAATCGCATGCCCATCATCACCCGCAGATTCCACAGACCGGCCCTACAGCTGTGCCGCCCTCAGGCCTATACCGTGACAAGTATAACCCCTGCAGCTGCCCCGGTCATTGCCCGCTCATAACACCAGCACTGCGGAGGTGGCCCCCAGGGGCCAGGGCATCGCACTTACATAAAAGTGAGACCTAGGGAACATGTAATGGTCACAAAGTTGGGGATCCAATCGAATTGGTTTGTGCACCACTTTCTAAGCCCAAATCCCCTGGGAAGGAAGAACCCATACGACGCTTCCTGTGCTAAGTATTAGAACTTTCTTATTTTATCCTTTTTGTTTTCATTGTTTGCAGTGTCTGTATGTCTTTTTGTAACCATCTTTCTGTAACCAAGTACTGTCCATTTTAATGCATTAAACCTAAAAGTTTGATGGTTTGTCTTGTAGCCTAAACGAACCTAGTTGGCTCCAGGAAGAGTGCATGTGCGGTGTGCGACCGTATAGTGTATGACCGGGTGGCTTACTCTACCGTGTGGGTGTGCCTGCTTGCGGGTGGAACACTCTTGGGGTTCCCTGTCTCCCCAGTAAGGTAATAGATAGGGTGGTGGCAGCAAAGTTGTGTATGTATGTTGTGTTTGGGTGTCTGGCAGCGGCTGGAAGGTTACGTGTATGACGACAGCCGGTGGGTCCCAACATAGCAAGGTTCTGTGTGCGTGCTTCGTGGATGTGTGTCTGGCTGTGGTCAGTGGGTCACGTGTATGACAGTGACTGGTGGGTCCAGATACAGCGAAGTGTCGTGTTTGTGTTGGCCAACGAGCAGGCAGTGTTCGTGGCCAAGTGGGTGTGGTGTCTGGGTGTGCGGAAGGCGGCAGGTGGCGATTTACGCTCGAGTTACGGCCCGGGAGCAGGGCGTAAAGCGTGAGTGCGTGAGGTGAATCGACCTGTAGGGCTAGAGCAACCCAGGGGAGTCCAGAGCCCCAAGTTCCTTTGGTTCCCTTGTCTTGTCCTTCTCCCCCCCCCCCCCCCCCTTTTGGTCCTTGTTTTAGATCCTTTCCGCCTGGTGTGGTTAGGACTCCCCTCCCCCTTGTCAGGGCCGGCGCAGGTTGGCGCGCGTGTTCGTGACAAATTGGTGGCAGCGGTGGGATATCACCTTTTTGTGTGATTAGGCTTTAGTTTACGGAATTATTCCTGACACTAAAGGCTGGTAGATACCTTGCGAGGTGGACCAGCATACAAGACAAACACAGTGCTTGATTTTTGTTCTGTAGACATACGTGCAAACAATTCCCCTCCCCTATCTTGTTTTTCTTTTCTATCTTTTTATTTTTAAACCATGAGGATCATAGATATCTGCCTGCGAAAGTACCTGCGGAATCTAAGTATATATGAGCCCCTGATACGCCTGAAATACGTCCAACCCGAGATAGAAGCTATGAGAGAATTCCAGAGGAAGTTGGCACAACTGCTTGGGAGCCGTGTGGGGGCAATGCTGTATGGGCCCGATCCTGACTATTTGCCCATCATGGAGACAGATGAGGACCTACACACCCTGGGGCCTCTGTTTGAAGAGATTTGTCTACAATTCCATCTGCCTTAGGGGAAACCTTCTGGAAACTTTGGTTTGCTTACCTGTGGAGGCTTACCAGGACTATAACACCATTAAACGTGCACTCATCCAAGAGTGTGGAAAAAGGAGCGCCAAGATGCTAAACCCCAAGGACACTGTTATTACAAGGACTGTGCCAGGACAAGAGGTGGCTACTAGTGTGTGGCTGGGAACCCATGTGGAGCCGAGGACACTCCAGCATGTGGAGACCCCAGTTATGGAAAACACAGCAGCACCTGAGGAGGAGATCAGCAGAACCAGCCAGGTACTGTGTGATACCGATGGCAAGGACTGTAATATTACAACATGTGGGCCTGTGGGAAATGGTGGAGGATTGTTGGACTATTCCAAGGACCTGGGAAGTGCTGCAACCACTAGCATCTGGTGTAACCCCTCCCTGGAGACACCACTTTATCTAAATGGACTGTCGAAGGAGGATATTGCTTGTGAACCCACTGATGCTGAGGTGGTGGGTACCCAAGAGACTGACTGTCCTTTTGAGATGTTTTGCATGGTGGAGGTGGTGCAAGGAACCCTGATGTCTGTAACAGGAGATGGGGTGGTCAGCCCGGAAGCCCCCATAAGTTTGAAAATGGACTGTGTTCCTGCCACTATGGATTCTGTGTCTCAGCAGTGTGAGGAGTCCAAATCTGTGCAAGGGACAGCCTCCCACCCTGGGATTAGAGAGCTGTCCCCAAAAAGCTGTGTGGAGTCGGAGGACTCCAATGTCCAGGAACCTGGTGGAGGTATGGACATTAGCGTGGAGTATCCCATTGATAAAGCAGATACTGATGTGGGAGAATGTGATATATGTAAAGGGCCCTGTGATGTCGGGGCTGAAGATTTTTCTTGTGTTGCCATACAGGAGGGACATCCTGCAGCGGAGGCTGTTGTCCATAAGCCAACTGAGGAAGGCATGGACGGTGTTCCTATAGCTAAATGCAGCCTGAAGTACAAGAACATTTCTAAAGAGTTCCCAGATGCAGAGACTAGGAACTGTGTGGAGGAAACCATGGAGGTGATGGGAACCGTTGGAGTCCTTATTAAAATGGACTATCCAAATGGATTACAAAGTGGAAAAAGTTCAGTGGATCCATCTGGATCATTGGGGTCCTTGGACAATGAACTTGTTGTCTGTCTAACTACGAGAGGAGTCAAAGATGAGAGGCCCTTCAACATCAAAACTGACCCCCCAGATATCAACAGTTTGTGGGTGGCCGGGACGAGACCTCTTCATGAGATGCCTTGGGATTCTAGGAAGGTAGAGGACTTTCTTAAGATTGGAGGACGTTTCCTGTACCATTGCTATGTAAACTCTGTAATTGTGGCCACCAGTGGTTATGATATACTTGATATCTGTGTGAGAGGTCGGCTGACCTCCGCTCATAATTCTGGGACTTGGTCAGAAAGAATGTGCTTCCCCCTGCTGATGGGTTGTCCCATCAGAGGAAAGGAGCATGGAGATGGCCGGGAGATGATCTGTGAATCTATCTCCCTTGCATCTCATAAAAGGGGGAGGTGTGAGGAATATGGACAGCCCTGTCCTTATTCATGAATATGTAAAGTGGTTTTAGGTGTGGTGTGGTTTATATGTATTCATGCAGTGGATATTTTATAGATTGTGATTGATATTTTATAGATTTAGTCATATAGCAATAGCCCATAGCTGATGCAAGTTAATCATATGGACTTATTGATTAGCTTGGAGTCAGGCCATCTGATTACCCTGTGTAAAAGACCAAAAGTCTCTCTGCATGGGGCAATAAGCGTGGAGCTGCAAAGAAGATGGTGGAGTAGATTGTGACTAGAGTGTTGACTTCGCACCTCTGAGGTGGGCTCACTGACTCCATGCCGGCACCTCTGAGGCGGGATCACTGACTCCATGCCAGCACCTCTGAGGCGGGATCACTGACTCCATGCCGGCACCTCTGAGGCGGGATCACTGACTCCATGCCAGCACCTCTGAGGCGGGATCACTGACTCCATGCCAGCACCTCTGAGGCGGGATCACTGACTCCATGCCAGCACCTCTGAGGCGGGATCACTGACTCCATGCCGGCACCTCTGAGGCGGGATCACTGACTCCATGCCAGCACCTCTGAGGCGGGATCACTGACTCCATGCCAGCACCTCTGAGGCGGGATCACTGACTCCATGCCGGCACCTCTGAGGCGGGATCACTGACTCCATGCCGGCACCTCTGAGGCGGGATCACTGACTCCATGCCAGCACCTCTGAGGCGGGATCACTGACTCCATGCCGGCACCTCTGAGGCGGGATCACTGACTCCATGCCAGCACCTCTGAGGCGGGATCACTGACTCCATGCCGGCACCTCTGAGGCGGGATCACTGACTCCATGCCGGCACCTCTGAGGCGGGATCACTGACTCCATGCCGGCACCTCTGAGGCGGGATCACTGACTCCATGCCAGCAGGGGGTGGACTCTCTTTGAGGAAAGGAATAGGAATATGAAATCTCCCATAACTTTCTTCAAATAAAACATAGAGCCACAGAACCAATTTCCTAGCGTCGGTTATGATGAGGACATCGCGGGGAGTCCAAACATGGCCGGTCTACCTGTCCTCATCATGCCATAAGGGGTATCTCACCTTCTGAGTGTCCGAGGCATATGATGTTTGATATGCCAGGAATCAGGATGACGAGATATGAATTATGAAGATGGGTTGGGGCCCGTACCATTGATATGGTGCCTGGGAAAGTATCTTTTTTGATATGTCCAAGTGTGTTCCCTTGAGGGCTGAGGGGGGCAGCTGAAGCTCTGCCCAAAGGGGCTGAGTTACAGATGTCAGGTGACGCCCTCAGCCCAACCCTTTCAGGTCTTACATAAAAGTGAGACCTAGGGAACATGTAATTGTCACAAAGTTGGGGATCCAATCGAATTGGTTTGTGCACCACTTTCTAAGCCCATATCCCCTGGGGAGGAAGAACCCATACGACGCTTCCTGTGCTAAGTATTAGAACTTTCTTATTTTATCCCTTTTGTTTTCATTGTTTGCAGTGTCTGTCTGTCTTTTTGTAACCATCTTTGTGTAACCAAGTACTGTCCATTTTAATGCATTAAACCTAAAAGTTTGATGGTTTGTCTTGTAGCCTAAACGAACCTAGTTAGCTCCAGGAAGAGTGCATGTGCGGTGTGTGACCGTATAGTGTATGACCGGGTGGCTTACTCTACCGCGTGGGTGTGTCTGCTTGCGGGTGGAACACTCTTGGGGTTCCCTGTCTCCCCAGTAACGTAATAGATAGGGTGGTGGCAGCAAAGTTGTGTATGTATGTTGTGTCTGGGTGTCTGGCAGCGGCTGGAAGGTTACGTGTATGACGACAGCCGGTGGGTCCCAACATAGCAAGGTTCTGTGTGCGTGCTTCGTGGATGTGTGTCTGGCTGCGGTCAGTGGGTCACGTGTATGACAGCGACTGGTGGGTCCAGATACAGCGAAGTGTCGTGTTTGTGTTGGCCAATGAGCAGGCAGTGTTCGTGGCCAAGTGGGTGTCTGGTGTCGGGGTGTGCGGAAGGCGGCAGGTGGCGATTTACGCTCGAGTTACGGCCCGGGAGCAGGGCGTAAAGCGTGAGTGCCAATTTGTCACGACCACGCGCGCCAACCTGTGCCGGCCCTGACAAGGGGGAGGGGAGACCTAACCACACCAGGCGGAAAGGATCTAAAACAAGGACCAAAAGGGGGGGGGAGAAGGACAAGACAAGGAAATCAAAGGAACTTGGGGCTCTGGACTCCCCTGGGTTGCTCTAGCCCTACAGGTCGATTCACCTCACGCACTCACGCTTTACGCCCTGCTCCCGGGCCGTAACTCGAGCGTAAATCGCCACCTGCCGCCTTCCGCACACCCCGACACCAGACACCCACTTGGCCACGAACACTGCCTGCTCATTGGCCAACACAAACACGACACTTCGCTGTATCTGGACTTACCAGTCGCTGTCATACACGTGACCCACTGACCGCAGCCAGACACACATCCACGAAGCACGCACACAGAACTTTGCTATGTTGGGACCCACCGGCTGTCGTCATACACGTAACCTTCCAGACGCTGCCAGACACCCAAACACAACATAATACACAACTTTGCTGCCAATACCCTATCTATTACGTTACTGGGGAGACAGGGAACCCCAAGAGTGTTCCACTCACAAGCAGGCACACCCACACGGTAGAGTAAGCCACCCGGTCATACACTATACGGTCACACACCGCACATGCACTCTTCCTGGAGCTAACTAGGTTCGTTTAGGCTACAAGACAAACCATCAAACTTTTAGGTTTAATGCATTAAAATGGACAGTACTTGGTTACACAAAGATGGTTACAAAAAGACAGACAGACACTGCAAACAATGAAAACAAAAGGGATAAAATAAGAAAGTTCTAATACTTAGCACAGGATGCGTCGTATAGGTTCTTCCTTCCCAGGGGATTTGGGCTTAGAAAGTGGTGCACAAACCAATTCGATTGGATCCCCAACTTTGTGACCATTACATGTTCCCTAGGTCTCACTTTTATGTAAGACCTGAAAGGGTTGGGCTGAGGGCGTCACCTGACATCTGTAACTCAGCCCCTTTGGGCAGAGCTTCAGCTGCCCCCCTCAGCCCTCAAGGGAACACACTTGGACATATCAAAAAAGATACTTTCCCAGGCACCATATCAATGGTACGGGCCCCAGCCCTTCTTCATAATTCATATCTCGCCGTTCTGATTCCTGGCATATCAAACATCATATGCCTCGGACACTGAGAAGGTGAGATACCCCTTATGGCATGATGAGGACAGGTAGACCGGCCATGTTTGGACTCCCCGCGATGTCCTCATCATAACCGACGCTAGGAAATTGCTTCTGTGGCTCTATGTTTTATTTGAAGAAAGTTATGGGAGATTTCATATTCCTATTCCTTTCCTCAAAGAGAGTCCACCCCCTGCTGGCATGGAGTCAGTGAGCCCGCCTCAGAGGTGCCGGCATGGAGTCAGTGATCCCGCCTTAGAGGTGCTGGCATGGAGTCAGTGAGCCCGCCTCAGAGGTGCTGGCATGGAGTCAGTGATCCCGCCTCAGAGTTGCTGGCATGGAGTCAGTGATCCCGCCTCAGAGGTGCCGGCATGGAGTCAGTGATCCCGCCTCAGAGGTGCTGGCATGGAGTCAGTGATCCCGCCTCAGAGGTGTCGGCATGGAGTCAGTGATCCCGCCTCAGAGGTGTCGGCATGGAGTCAGTGATCCCGCCTCAGAGTTGCTGGCATGGAGTCAGTGATCCCGCCTCAGAGGTGCCGGCATGGAGTCAGTGATCCCGCCTCAGAGGTGCCGGCATGGAGTCAGTGATCCCGCCTCAGAGGTGCTGGCATGGAGTCAGTGATCCCGCCTCAGAGGTGCCGGCATGGAGTCAGTGATCCCGCCTCAGAGGTGCCGGCATGGAGTCAGTGATCCCGCCTCAGAGGTGCTGGCATGGAGTCAGTGATCCCGCCTCAGAGGTGCCGGCATGGAGTCAGTGAGACCGCCTCAGAGGTGCCGGCATGGAGTCAGTGATCCCGCCTCAGAGGTGCTGGCATGGAGTCAGTGATCCCGCCTCAGAGGTGCTGGCATGGAGTCAGTGAGCCCGCCTCAGCGGTGCCGGCATGGAGTCAGTGATCCCGCCTCAGAGGTGCCGGCATGGAGTCAGTGAGACCGCCTCAGAGGTGCCGGCATGGAGTCAGTGATCCCGCCTCAGAGGTGCTGGCATGGAGTCAGTGATCCTGCCTCAGAGGTGTTGGCATGGAGTCAGTGATCCTGCCTCAGAGGTGCTGGCATGGAGTCAGTGATCCCGCCTCAGAGGTGCCGGCATGGAGTCAGTGATCCCGCCTCAGAGGTGCTGGCATGGAGTCAGTGATCCCGCCTCAGAGGTGCTGGCATGGAGTCAGTGATCCCGCCTCAGAGGTGCTGGCATGGAGTCAGTGATCCCGCCTCAGAGGTGCCGGCATGGAGTCAGTGATCCCGCCTCAGAGGTGCTGGCATGGAGTCAGTGAGCCCCCCTCAGAGGTGCTGGCATGGAGTCAGTGAGACCGCCTCAGAGGTGCCGGCATGGAGTCAGTGATCCCGCCTCAGAGGTGCCGGCATGGAGTCAGTGATCCCGCCTCAGAGGTGCTGGCATGGAGTCAGTGATCCCGCCTCAGAGGTGCTGGCATGGAGTCAGTGATCCCGCCTCAGAGGTGCGAAGTCAACACTAGTCACAATCTACTCCACCATCTCCTTTGCAGCTCCATGCTTATTCCCCCATGCAGAGAGACTTTTGGTCTTTTACACAGGGTAATCAGATGGCCTGACTCCAAGCTAATCAATAAGTCCATATGATTAACTTGCATCAGCTATGGGCTATTGCTATATGACTAAATCTATAAAATATCAATCACAATCTATAAAATATCCACTGCATGAATACATATAAACCACACCACACCTAAACCACTTCACATATTCATGAACAAGGACAGGGCTGTCCATATTCCTTACATACGGCTATGTGGGAATCATGGATATAGTCATTGGCTTACAACCTTAGAGCTTTATACAAGTTCAGCAGCCACCGCTAATCACATGACGAACGATCGGATGGACTCGAACCCGAACCCGGTTCGCTCATCTCTAGTGGTAACCCAAATTTGCTAAATGGTGTCTGTTTGGTGGAGGAATTCTGAGAATTATTATAAGAAAATTCTGCCAAAGGAAGTAAATCAACCCGGTCATGCTGTATATGGCATATATAGCATCAAAGATATTGCTCCCGGGCAGGGCCGGTTTTAGACTAGATGTGGCCCTGGGCGAAGTTAAAGGTGGGGCCCCAAATGCTGAAATATTTTAGCAACAATTTAAGGTCCCCATACATGTTACTCTTTTGTTGGTGGTACCTGTTGCTCCTGGTGGGTTCGGCCATCAGCGTAAGGTGTATGGGGCTCTCTGGACAGTCCTCTGACAGATGATATCAGTGGACATAGGGGGTCGAGCTTGATGGAAAATCAACGCCCAACCTCTTTGTTCTCAGAGAGATAAGCCGGCATCAGATCTGTATGGCTATGGCTTTCCCCTCTCATAGAGAACACAGGAACACTCAGATGTGCCAAATTTCTGTGTATGGGGAGGACGGGACCGGATGGGACAGATAATTGTCAGCTGAAGGATTGTTCAGCCAGCAGTTATTGGAAGTGTACGGCCACTTTTAAGGCCGTATTACACGGCCTGATATTCCGCAGAAGCGAGCGCCAATCTGGTAGAATGGAGCTCGCTTAGAGAGCCTACTACATGGCTCTTTTATGATGCAGCAAAAGCTATGGAGGAGATTTATCAAACTGGTGTAAAGAAGAATTGGCTCAGTTGCCCCTAGCAACCAATCAGATTCCACCTACTTAGAATGTGAGTAATGAAAGGTGGAATCTGATTGGTTGCTAGGGGCAACGGAGCCAGTTTCACTTTACACCATGTTTGATAAATTTCCCCCCCTATGTGTATATATACAGTATATCATTAGTGATGTGTGTGCAATCCTTGCTGTATATAGTAAACAATAAAGATATATACTACCTGATTAAGGTCCCCCGGTGTCCTCAGGCCTTGTCTGTGATATATACTACCTGATCATGTTCCCCAGTGTCCTCTCAGAGCGATAGCGTCCTGATTCGGACAATTTTCGCTCCATGTATTAGGGCCCTTACTCAGTTCAGAAGGTTACATGCCGGGACTGCCGCTATATGCCAGGACTGCCGCTACATGTCAGGACTGCCGCTACATGTCAGGACTGCAGCTACATTATGGGTCTGCCGCTACATGTCGGGACTGCCGCTACATGTCGGGACTGCCGCTACATGTCAGGACTGCCGCTACATGTCAGGACTGCCGCTACATGTCGGGACTGCCGCTACATGCCGGGACTGCCCCTACATGCCGGGACTGCCCCTACATGCCGGGACTGCCGCTACATTATGGGACTGCCCCTACATTATGGGACTGCCCCTACATGGCAGGACTGCCGCTACATTCTGGGACTGCCGCTACATTCTGGGACTGCTGCTACATTATGGGACTGCCACTACATGCCAGGACTGCCGCTAGTGGTGTAAACACAAGAACTATTTATATGAATTGCATTAAAAAAATAAAATAAAAAAATCACTATAATCAGGACCAAATATTACCTCCATACCGTTATTGAAGAAAACACACTATATATAGGCCAATATTACCACCATAAAGTGACCGCCCCATAATGACTTTATATACACTATATACAGACCAATATTACCGCCATAGAGTGACCACCGCATGACTCTTTATATACACTATATACAGACCAATATTACCGCTATAGACTGACCACTGTATAATGACTCTATATACACTGTATACAGACCAATATTATGTGTCTGTAACTCTATGGCTGTACTTTTGGTCTGTATATAGTTTATATATAGAGTCATTATGTGGTGGTCACTGTATGGCGGCAATTTGGCAATATCATTATGTGGTGGTCAATCTATGGCAGTAATGACTATATATACACTTTATACAGACCAATATTATTGCCAAAGAGTGACCACCGCATAATGGCTCTATATACAGACCAATATTACCGCCATAGACTGACCACCACATAATAACTCTATATACAGACCAATATTACTGCCATACAGTGACCACCACATAACTCTATATACACACTATATACAGACCAATATTACCGCCATAGAGTGACCGCCACATAACTCTATATACACACTATATACAGACCAATATTACCGCCATAGATTGACCACTGCATAATGACTCTGTATCCAGACCAATATTACCGCCATAGACTGACCACCACATAATAACTCTATATACAGACCAATATTACCGCCATAGAGTGACCGCCACATAACTCTATATACACACTATATACAGACCAATATTACCGCCATAGAGTGACCGCCACATAACTCTATATACACACTATATACAGACCAATATTACCGCCATAGAGTGACCGCCACATAACTCTATATACACACTATATACAGACCAATATTACCGCCATAGATTGACCACTGCATAATGACTCTGTATCCAGACCAATATTATGTGGCGATCACTCTATGGCTGTACTATTGGTCTGTATATAGTGTATATAGTCATTATGTGGTGGTCACTGTATGGCGGTAATATTGGTCTGTATATAGTGTCATTATGTGGTAGTCAATCTATGGCAGTAATGACTATATATACACTATATACAGAGCAATATTAATGCCAAAGAGTGACCGCCACATAATGACTCTATATACAGACCAATATTACCGCCATACAGTGACCACCACCTAAGGACTGAATACCACCTTATTTTTTTTTCTCACCGTATTGCCTTATATACATAGGAGCTGCAGCCAATCACCTGCAGCAATTACATAGGACTGATGAGGCCAGAGAATGGCTGCAGCTCCTATACACAGTCTATTCACCTCAACACTTGGAGTCAGCAGTGCTAATACACACACACCATTATATATATATATATATATATATATATATACACACCATTATATATATATATATATATAATATATATATATATATATATATATATATATACACACACACCATTATATATATATATATATATAATATATATATATATATATATATATATATATATACACACACACCATTATATATATATATATATATATATATATATATATATATATAATATATATATATATATATATATATACACACACACCATTATATATATATATATATATATATATATATATATATATATATATATATAAAAAATTGAACACGAGGACAGCACTCCAGTAGTGTATAGTGAGGATTTATTCACCCAATCACAAACAGCTATATATATATATATATATATATATATATATATACACACAGCTATATATATATATATATATATATATATATATACACACACACACACACACACCATTATATATATACACACACACACACCATTATATATATACACACACACACACCATTATATATATACACACACACACACCATTATATATATACACACACACACACACACACACCATTATATATATATATACACACACACACCATTATATATATACACACACACACACCATTATATATATACACACACACACACCATTATATATATACACACACACACACACACACACCATTATATATATATATACACACACACACCATTATATATATACACACACACACACCATTATATATATACACACACACACACCATTATATATATACACACACACACACACCATTATATATATATATATATATATATATATATATATACACACACACACACCCATGAAAACACATTATACAGATACAAACCATCCAGCCCACACACTATACACAGGACATGTAACACACACTGCATTCATGCATTATACACCTACATTCATACACATTACACACTACATGTACAGTATACTTACCCCCTCTAGCATGCTGGGTGTAGTGGTACATCCCCCTCATGTTCCTTAGAAGCAGCAGGCTGTCATCCTCACCCGGCAGCCCTCTCCTCCATCGTCCCGACAGCTCCACACCAGAGCAGGAAGTCACGTGCAGTGAGGAGCTGGAGGGAGGGGGAGGGGGAGCTACACACACGGAGCAGACACCAGCCCAGCGTCCTGCAGCCTCTGCGTGACCCCTGATGGCAGCAGCCGGGGATCACTGCCAGACGCTGCAGGACCCTGTCTGTGCTCTCCTCTCCTACTGGAACTGCGGGAGGGGGCCCCTGGGGGATGGGGGCCCTGGGCATTTGCCCTGCTTGCCCCCCCCTAACGCCGGCCATGC
Source organism: Dendropsophus ebraccatus (assembly GCF_027789765.1). Classification (NCBI taxonomy): domain Eukaryota; kingdom Metazoa; phylum Chordata; class Amphibia; order Anura; family Hylidae; genus Dendropsophus; species Dendropsophus ebraccatus. The sequence goes on along the minus strand of NC_091466.1, from coordinate 359,801 downwards.
TCCCGGGTCTGGTTTGTACGCTCAGTTTGCCCATTAGACTGGGGATGAAATGCAGATGACAATTTAACCCCTTAGGGACCAAGCCTATCTGAGCCTTAATGACCAGGCTCATTTTTCACAATCTGACCTGTCTCCCTTTATGCGCTCATAGCTCAGTGATGCTGTAACGTATGCTAGCCATTCTCAGCCCCGCCGCCGCATCCCCCCATCCCCGGCCGCATCCTGCAGTCCGCATATCCCATCCCCGGCCGCTTCCCCCCATCCCCAGCCACATCCCCCCATCCCCGGCCGCATCCTGCAGTCCGCATATCCCATCCCCGGCCGCATCCCCCCATTCCCGGCCGCATCCTGCAGCCCGCCGCCGAGAGCATACAGTACCTGCTCGGCGACGAGGCTGCAGTGAGGCTCCCGGATCTGAGCTGATCTGAGCAGGACCGGAGCCGGCAGCCTCACTGCAGCCGCGCCGCCGAGCAGGTACTGTATGCTCTCGGCGGCGGGCTGCAGGATGCGGCCGGGAATGGGGGGATGCGGCCGGGGATGGGGGATGCGGCTGCGGACAGCGGGGGGTCAAAGCACATTTTCACAGCGGGATGTCAATCCCGCTGCGAGTATGTGCTATCATACGAGTAAAAGGCACCGGATCCACAGCGGTTCTCGCTTCGAATCCGCAGAAGTGAGATCCGCTGTGGATCCAGAAGGTGTGAAGGCACCCTAAGGGTGTTACGGGGCTTAGAAATGTATCAGCAAATTATAATTTTTTCATGAAATTTCCAAAACTGATTTTTTTTTAGGGACCAGTTCTTTTTTTAAGTTGATTTAGGAGGTTTGTATACTGGAAACCCCCATAAGTGACCCCATTTTGGAAACTAGACACCTTAAAGAATTAATCTTGGGATATAATGAGCATTTTAACCCTACAGGGGCTGGAAGAAAGTATTCACAATTAGGCCGGAAAAAATGGAAAAGAGAAATTTTCCAATAATATATTTAAGATTAAAGTATCTTTTTTTCATAATAAACATTAGAGAAAATGCACCCCAAATTTTGTAACGCAGCTTCTCCTGAGTAGAACGGTACCTCATATGTGGGCATAAACCACTGTACCGGCGCACAGGAGGGCTCAGAAGGGAAGGAGCGCCAATTAGCCTTTCCAGTTCAGATTTTACTGAAGAAGTTTCTGAGCCCCAGGTGCGTTTGCAGTGCCCCTGTAGTGTCAGTAGAATAACCCCCCTCCAAAAGTCACCCCATTTAGAAAAGTGCACCCCTCAAAAAATACATCTTGGGGTGCAGTGAGCGGTTTGACCCCACAGGTATTGGAAGAAAGTATTCAAAAGAAGACAGTAAAAATGAAAAAAATTGAATTTTTCCAATAATATGTTTGTTTAGTTTGAAATTTCTCAATTTCACAAGGAACAGGGGAGAAAACTCACCCCAAAATATGTAACGCAGCTTCTCCTGAGTAGAATGGTACCCCATATGTGGGCATAAACCACTGTATGGGCACACAGCCGGGCTCAGAAGGGAAGGAGCGCCACTTAGCATTTTGAGTGCAGATTTTTCTGAAGAAGTTTCTGAGCGCCAGGTGCGTTTGCAGAGCCCCTGTAGTGTCCGCAGAATAGAATTCCCCCAAAAAATCACCCCATTTAGGAAAGTGCACCCCTCAAAGAATTCATCTTAAGCTTAAGGTGTGGTGACCATTTTGACCCCACAGGTATTAGAGGAAAGTATTCAAAACTAGACAGTAAAAATGAAAAAATTTTATTTTTCCAATAACATGTTTGTTTAGTTTGAAATTTCTTAATTTCACTAGGAACAGGGGAGAAAAAACCACCCCAACATTTGTAACGCAGATTCTTCTGAGTACAATGGTACCCCATATGTGGGCATAAACCACTGTATGGGCACACAGCCGGTCAATCTGGGGTGGTTACGGGCAATCTGGGTTGGTTACGGGCAATCTGGTGGTGTTAACTGGCTATATGGGGTGGTTACGGGCAATCTGGGAGTGTTTACTGGCTATCTGGGGTGGTCACGGGCAATCTGGTGGTGTTAACTGGCTATCTGGGGTGGCGAAGGGCAAACTGGGGTGGCGACGGGCAATCTGGGGAGGTGACGGGCAATCTGGGGAGGCGACGGGCAATCTGGGGAAGTGACGGGCAATCTGGGGAGGCGGCGGGCAATCTGGGGTGGTTGCGAGCAATCTGGGGTGGTTACAGGCAATTTGGGGAGGCGGCGGGCAATCTGGGGAAGTGACGGGCAATCTGGGGAGGCGGCGGGCAATCTGGGGAGGCGACGGGCAATCTGGGGAAGTGACGGGCAATCTGGGGAGGCTGCGAGCAATCTGGGAGAACAGTAACAACATGAGCCTTACCATTTCGTGAACCAGGCCGGTAAGAGATCACAAAGTTGAATCGATTAAGAAACAAACTCCACCGTACTTCTGATGAATTCAAGATTACGATGGTCAGTCAGAACCACTGTTTGCTGTGCTGCTCCTTCTAAATGATGTCTCCATTCTTGGAAGGCAGCAATGTAGAAGAACGGACAAACATGAACAGAGAGGGGCGCTCATATAGTGTAGTAGCTCAATGGAGTGGAATTTCCAATATAAAAAGCAAGTTGTAGACTAACCTTCTCGTGTTGTGCGTACGATAGGCACAACACTAGCAAAGCCCAAATTAACTCAGAAGTCCGCAGCCAGGCGAACAGTGGTAGTGGTCGGCCCCCGTCTAGATGCCGATACTTGCCAAATGTGTATACGAGATAGACTGTAGATAGCTGATATAGCCTCGGCACAGGACTTGCAAGACGTACTCTCCAGTATTATTCATAAAATTGGTTTAATGAGCAACGCGTTTCGGCGACGTACTGCCGCCTTTATCACGCTCCTACATCATGTATACAAATGATCCTTTTTATACACTCCATTAGGTTCTGTGACCGCCCACCTAAGGGGCGGAGGCCAGTGTCACATGACTTCATGGGTATCACATGACTTCATGGGTATCACATGACTTCATGAGTATCACATGACTTCATGGGTATCACATGACTTCATGGGTATCACATGACTTCATGAATATCACATGACTTGGAAGGCAGCAATGATAGCTAGAAGTTCTTTGTTCCCCACATAATAATTACTCTCTGAAGAAGTCAGTCGGGGAGAGAAGTAAGCACAAGGATGCAACAAGTCCTTATCTCCTGTTCTTTGGGATAGAATACCCCCTATTGCATCCACTTCAACAATAAAAGCATGTTCAGGGTCAGGATGAATTAGTAGAGGAGCTGTGGTAAACTTAGTCTTTAGACAGGTAAAGGCATTCTGTGCCTCAGGAGACCAAACAAAGCGTATTCCTTTCTTCGTTAATTGAGTAATGGGTGCAATTATCGCTGAAAAATTCTTGATAAATCGTCGGTAGAAATTAGTAAATCCTACAAATCGTTGAACTTCCCTCCCATTCTTTGGAGTTGGCCAGTCAATAATTGCTTGAATCTTGCTATTGTCCATGTGCAGACCTAGGGCGGAAATGACATAACCCAAGAACTGGATCTCTGTGTGATGAAATTCACATTTCTCTAACTTAATGTAGAGTTGGTGTATTCTTAGGCGCTCCAGTACGGCTCTCACATGATTCTGATGCTCTTCTTTAGAATTAGAAAATATCGTTATGTCATCCAGATAAATGACCACAAACTGATCTAGCAAGTCTTTAGAGATGTCATTGATAAAGTGCTGGAATTTGGCTGGAGCGTTACAGAGTCTGAACGGCATTACTAAATATTCAAAATGTCCATAACATGATGGAAATGCTGTCTTCCATTCATCCCCTGCTTTAATCTGCACCAGGTTATAGGCACCCCTTAGATCCAGTTTGGTGAAAATCTTTGCATGACAAACTCTGTCCAGTAGCTCAGGAATCAATGGCAGTGGGTAACTATTCTTTATGGTAACTTTATTTAGTTCTCTGTAGTCCACACAAGGTCTTAAGCTGCCATCCTTCTTTTTAACAAAAAATATAGGTGCCCCTGCCGGGGAAGTAGATGATCGGATGAAGCCTTTAGCTAAACTCTCATCAATGTATTCTTTAATGCCATCAGTTCTGGTTCAGCCATCGAGTACATGCTTCCAAAGGGTATAATTGGGCCAGGAAGTAGTTCAATGGGACAGTCATAGGGTCGATGTGGAGGCAGTTTGTTGGCATTCTTTTGGTCACATACATCTATATATGCTGAATTTGCAGATGGTAGTTTAGATGATAATTCAGGTTCTTCTGTCACATTGCCACACTGCTGTTTTGGTACAGTCTTAGAGGAGTTCTCCAGTAGAAAGGACACTTGTTGGCATTCCCAGTCAGTTGTGGGGTTTTGAGCTTGCAACCACGGAAGTCCCAAGATAATAGGAAAATGTGGAGAAGAAATAAGTAAGAAAGATAAGACCTCGCGATGATTAGGTTCCATAATTATTTCTAGTGGTACAGTCTCCAGTGGAGATCCATCAAGTTTCCATAAGAATGGGTGATAGTCTCTCTTGAAATCGTACTCCCTGTTTGTTCGCAAAAGAAATGTCCATAAAGTTCCCATTAGCTCCAGAATCCACCATGGTAGAGGTGGAAATCCACTGAGAATCAATCTAAAACTTCATGTGCAAAAAGCAGTGTGAATTCTTGGCTTCTTTTCTAATATTTGGTGCTATAGAAGAGATGGGGCGGATGACTGCATTCACTAGTGGCACGGGTTCTGAGGAGCCTGATTCATCTTCAGAAAGATCAGGATCTGTTATTACGACCATTATTACTGTCACTCTGCATAGGTTCAGTGTCAGGTTCATGATGACTCTTTATCTCAAAGTCTTTAGAGGTAGCAGGAGCTAATAGATAACGGTTGCTTTTGCGTATCCAGGTAGAACCCCACTTTTCTTGTCTGCGTCCTGATAACGAGTATCAATTCGGATACAATGGTGTACAAAAGTCAGTTTTGCAGCATTATTCCACTCAGTATCTATGACCCACCTTCTGAATTCTGTGGCATATTCAGCAACAGAGCGCCTGCCCTGACGTAAGGCCAATAATGTTGTATAATGCAGTAGCGGATTGGTTGGGGTTAGGGATGGTACAAACCAAGTTCGGTTCGGGTTCGTACGAACCCGAACCCTCAGTAATGATTCCCACTGTCTGCCCGCTCCGTGCAGTGGGCGGATCCAGCGGGAGGACCGCTTGGAAAACTGGGATACAGCCATAGCCATAGGCTGTATCCCAGTTTTCCAGGCGGTCCTCCCACTGTATCCGCCCGCTGCACGGAGCGGGCAGACAGCGGGAATCCGATGCCGAGCGTTTGGGTTCATCCAAACCCTAACCTCGGCGGGTTCGGACCATCCCTAGTTGGGAGAATGTCCGGAGGGGTGCAACTAGAATGTAGATAAGGATAATCCAACTTGAATGTAGGACAGTCTGGAGAAGATAGTTCTCTGGAGCAGGAGACTGGAACAAGTCACAACACTCAAGCAATGTTTGCATTGCCTCATGGTCAGAAGTAGGCCCAAACAGGAAGCAAAATGGCTGCCACACCATCCATAGTGACCATCTTGGAAAAGGGCAAAACAACAGCATCCAGTGGTAAGGTATGGAACTGCAGTATAATTTCTTCTAAACTACAAATGGCGGCCTCTAGTGGTCAAATGATAAAATATCAGAATCCTGACAGGAGGCCATTGTCTCCCTCCCTGCTGTCTGTACCTGTGGAGGCCATTGTCTTTGCTACCCACTGTCTGTACCTGTGGAGGGGCCATTGTCTCCGCTATCTGCTGTCTGTACCTGTGGAGGGGACATTGTCTCTCCTTCCTGCTGTCTGTACCTGTGGAGGCCATTGTCTCTGCTACCCACTGTCTGTACCTGTCGAGGGGCCATTGTCTCCGCTCCCTGCTGTCTGTACCTGAGGAGGCGCCGTTGTCTCCGCTCCCTGCTGTCTGCACCTGTGGAGGCCATCGTCTCCGCCCCCTGCTGTCTGTACCTGTGGAGGGGACATTGTCTCCGCTCCCTGCTGTCTGTACCTGTGGAGGGGACATTGTCTCCGCTCCCTGCTGTCTGTACCTGTGGAGGCCATTGTCTCCGCTCCCTGCTGTCTGTACCTGTGGAGGCGCCGTTGTCTCCGCTCCCTGCTGTCTGTACCTGTGGAGGGGCCATTGTCTCCGCTATCTGCTGTCTGTACCTGTGGAGGCCATTGTCTCCGCTCCCTGCTGTCTGTACCTGTGGAGGCGCCGTTGTCTCCGCTCCCTGCTGTCTGTACCTGTGGAGGGGCCATTGTCTCCGCTATCTGCTGTCTGTACATGAGGAGGCGCCCTTGTCTCCGCTCCCTGCTGTCTGTACCTGTGGAGGGGCCATTGTCTCCGCTATCTGCTGTCTGTACCTGTGGAGGCCATTGTCTCCGCTCCCTGCTGTCTGTACCTGTGGAGGCCATTGTCATCGCTGCCTGCTGTCTGTACCTGCGGAGGCCATTGTCATTGCTTCCTGCTGCCTGTACCAGTGGAGGCCATTGTCTCCGCTCCCTGCTGGCTGTATCTGTGGAGGTGCCGTCATCTCCGCTCCCTGCTGTCTGTACCTGTGGAGGGGCCATTGTTTCCGCTCCCTGCTGTCTGTACCTGTGGAGGCCATTGTCTCCGCTCCCTGCTGTCTGCACCTGTGAAGGCGCAGTTGTCTCCGCTCCCTGCTGTCTGCACCTGTGAAGGCCATAGTCTCCGCTCCCTGCTGTCTGTACCTGTGGAGGCGCAGTTGTCTCCGCTCCCTGCTGTCTGTACCTGTGGAGGCGCCGTTGTCTCCGCTCCCTGCTGTCTGTACCTGTGGAGGCGCAGTCGTCTCCGCTCCCTGCTGTCTGTACCTGTGGAGGCGCAGTCGTCTCCGCTCCCTGCTGTCTGTACCTGTGAATTAGGAGGTGAAGCCTCCTGATCTATCTCCAGTGTGACATCCAGTGTAATGTGATTCTATGGTGCCGTCTCCTAATGCACAGATACGCTCAGCAGTAGAGTTGATCAAACTTCGGGAAATCCTAGGTCCTATAGAACTCGAACATTCAGGAATCTGCCGCATTAGATTGCTGATGCCTTCCCGGTCCGTGGGAAAGGAGGAGACGTCTCGGCTATTACCTAGGATGAATCCCGGAATTCCAGGGGGCCCCGGGCACTCTCCTCCTCCTTCCCCAGCAATCTAATGCAGCAGGTTTGTGAATGTTCGAGTTCTATAGAACTTAGGATTTTCCAAGGTTTGATCAACTCCACTCAGCAGCAGAGACAACAGCAGTAATACCTCCAGTAAGGTATTCCGTCACCTCCAGTAAGGTATCCCATCACCTCCAGTAAGGTATTCCGTCACCTCCAGTAAGGTATTCCGTCACCTCCAGTAAGGTATTCCGTCACTACCAGTAAGGTATCCAGTCACCTCCAGTAAGGTATTCCGTCACCTCCAGTAAGGTATTCCTTCACCTCCAGTAAGGTATTCCGTCACTACCAGTAAGGTATTCCGTCACCACCAGTAAGGTATTCCGTCACCTCCAGTAAGGTTTTCCGTCACTACCAGTAAGGTATTCCATCACCCCCAGTAAGGTATCCCGTCACCTCCAGTAAGGTATCCCGTCACCTCCAGTAAGGTATCCCGTCACCTCCAGTAAGGTATCCCGTCACCTCCAGTAAGGTATCCCGTCACCTCCAGTAAGGTATTCCGTCACCTCCAGTAAGGTATCCCGTCACCTCCAGTAAGGTATTCCGTCACCTCCAGTAAGGTATCCCGTCACCTCCAGTAAGGTATTCCATCACCTCCAGTAAGGTATCCCGTCACCTCCAGTAAGGTATTCCATCACCTCCAGTAAGGTATCCCGTCACCTCCAGTAAGGTATCCCGTCACCTCCAGTAAGGTGTCCCGTCACCTCCAGTAAGGTATTCCGTCACCTCCAGTAAGGTTTTCAGTCACCTCCAGTAAGGTATTCCGTCACCACCAGTAAGGTATTCCGTCACCTCCAGTAAGGTTTTCCGTCACCTCCAGTAAGGTATCCCGTCTAGTGATGAGCGAATAGTGAGATATTCGAAAATTCGTGCGAATATTCGATCGAATATTCGATCCTATTAAAGTCTATGGGAACAAGTATTCGATTAGTGAAAACATCTATTTGGCCATTTGGAGGGTGAAACCGGAAGCTGGGGGGATTTGAACGCTTATCGAATATTTATGGAATATTCTCGGGGGTTATTCGTACGAATATTCGAATATCTCACTATTCGATCGAATATCTATTCGATCGAACAGTATTCGCTCATCACTAATTCCGTCACCTCCAGTAAGATTTTCTGTCACCAAATTCAAAATAGAAATAATTTAGAAAAATGACTCTTGTATCATGGTCGCTGTATATACAAGTACAGGTGTTTTATAGATCGGCGTAGGGAACCTTGCCTCACCAGCTGTTGCAAAACTACAACTCCCATCATACATGGACAGTCACAGCTAAAACTTTGGCTGTCCAGACATGATGGGAGTTGTAGTTCTGCAAAAGCTGGAGAGCCAAGGTTCCCCACACCTGCAGATAGTAGGTAAGGTTTATATAAATGTGATATATATTTGGGTAGGGCAGTTATTAAGGGGTTAAGTATGGAATAATGTACAACCAGACCCCTAAATAGACACTGGACACTCTCTTGTTTGTCTCCCCCATCCCAGACTGGTGTCACCCTTAACCCCCCTCCCCACTCCAGACTGGGCACCCTTCACCCTCCTCCCCACACTGGGCACCCTTCACTCTCCTCACCACACTGGGCACCCTTCACCCCCCTCCCCACACTGGGCACCCTTCACCCCCCTCCCCACACTGGGCACCCTTCACTCTCCTCCCCACACTGGGCACCCTTCACTCTCCTCCCCACACTGGGCACCCTTCACTCTCCTCCCCACACTGGGCACCCTTCACCCCCCTCCCCACACTGGGCACCCTTCACCCCCCTCCCCACACTGGGCACCCTTCACTCTCCTCCCCACACTGGGCACCCTTCACTCTCCTCCCCACACTGGGCACCCTTCACCCCCCTCCCCACACTGGGCACCCTTCACCCCCCTCCCCACTGGGCACCCTTCACCCTCCTTCCCAGACTGGGCACCCTTCACCCTCCTTCCCAGACTGGGCACCCTTCACCCCCTCTCCCCACACTGGGCACCCTTCACCCTCCTTCCCAGACTGGGCACCCTTCACCCCCTCTCCCCACACTGGGCACCCTTCACCCCCCTCCCCACTGGGCACCCTTCACCCTCCTTCCCAGACTGGGCACCCTTCACCCTCCTTCCCAGACTGGGCACCCTTCACCCCCTCTCCCCACACTGGGCACCCTTCACCCTCCTTCCCAGACTGGGCACCCTTCACCCCCTCTCCCCACACTGGGCACCCTTCACCCTCCTTCCCAGACTGGGCACCCTTCACTCTCCTCCCCACACTGGGCACCCTTGATTGTCCTCCCCAGACTGGGCACCCTTCACCCTCCTCCCCACACTGCGCACCCTTCACCCTCCTCCCCACACTGGGCACCCTTGATTGTCCTCCCCACACTGGGCACCCTTCACCCTCCTCCCCACACTGGGCACCCTTGATTGTCCTCCCCAAACTGGGCACCCTTCACCCTCCTTCCCAGACTGGGCACCCTTCACTCTCCTCCCCACACTGGGCACCCTTGATTGTCCTCCCCAGACTGGGCACCCTTCACCCTTCTCCCCAGACTGGGCACCCTTGATTGTCCTCCCCACACTGGGCACCCTTCACCCTCCTTCCCAGACTGTGCACCCTTCACCCCCCTCCCCACACTGGGCACCCTTCACTCTCCTCACCACACTGGGCACCCTTCACCCCCTCCCCACTCCAGACTGGGCACCCTTCACCCCCCTCCCCACACTGGGCACCCTTCACTCTCCTCCCCACACTGGGCACCCTTAACCCCCCTCCCCACTCCAGACTGGGCACCCTTCACCCTCCTCCCCACACTGGGCACCCTTCACCCCCCTCCCCACTGGGCACCCTTCACCCTCCTTCCCAGACTGGGCACCCTTCACCCCCCTCCCCACACTGGGCACCCTTCACCCTCCTTCCCAGACTGGGCACCCTTCACTCTCCTCCCCACACTGGGCACCCTTGATTGTCCTCCCCAGACTGGGCACCCTTCACCCTCCTCCCCACACTGGGCACCCTTCACCCTCCTCCCCACACTGGGCACCCTTGATTGTCCTCCCCAGACTGGGCACCCTTCACCCTCCTCCCCACACTGAGCACCCTTGATTGTCCTCCCCACACTGGGCACCCTTCACCCTCCTCCCCACACTGGGCACCCTTCACCCTCCTTCCCAGACTGGGCACCCTTCACTCTCCTCCCCACACTGGGCACCCTTCACCCTCCTTCCCAGACTGGGCACCCTTCACCCTCCTCCCCACACTGGGCACCCTTGATTGTCCTCCCCACACTGGGCCTAAACCAATGGCTCTTCCCACCCTGGTGTTACCAGGCTGCTGTCGTTTGGTTTTTAACCCGGCTGGTTATAAAAATGGGACCCTATGCGTTTTTTAAAAAATAAATAAATAATTAAAAAAAAATGCATAGGGTCCCCCCTATTTTTATAACCAGCCGGGTTAAAAACCAAACGACAGCAGCCTGGTAACACCAGGGTGGGAAGAGCCATTGGTTTAGGCCCTCCCCAGCCTAAATCTTACCAGCCTGCTGCCGCCCGGTCCAGGAGACCACTGGCACCCGGCTCTTCCCAGTACCCCTGGTGGCATTGGGTACTGGGGTAATAATGGGGGGTTAGTGTTAGCCATTTTATACCGGCTAACACTAGGCCCCAACTTAGTAATGGATTCCGTCTATTAGACGGCTTCCACTACTAAGTCTATAAAGTAAAGAAATAAAGACAAGACCCAAGTTAAAAAAAAATTTTTTATTCAAATAAAAACACCCCCACACCCCTCATTGACCATTTTATTAAAAAAAAACATTAAAAAAACGCTGGTCATCGACGTAGTCCACGGAATCCGACGTAATCCCCAGGATACCGATATCTGAAAAACAAAAAGGGAGAAACACACAAAAAACACACAAACAGGAGCACAACACCCATCATTGTGAGCGGTGTTGTGCTCCTTACAGTATGCAGCCTCTTTACAGATCGCTGCTTACAGTCTGGCCCCCAAGGGGTTAAGGGAGGATGTATTGCATCCCCCTTAACCCCCTGGGGGCCAGACTGATGTCAGACTGCACCCATCCCAGCAAGGAAGGGGTTAAGTGACCCCCCCTTCCTTGCTGGGAGGGGTGCAGTGCTGGGGAGGGGGTGTGGAGAGCTGTATACTCACCCCGATGTGTCCTCTTCGCTGGTCCGCAGCACAATGAAGTCACTGTACTGCGGACCGGCTCATTATATGTGCGCTCAGCCGATCAGCCAATCAGCTGAGCGCACATATAATTCTAAATGTTTCTTCTAATAATGCTATTGTGATAACATAATTAGAAGAAACATTTGATGTTTTCATTACAGTAAAGTGATGATTAGTACAGAAAGCTCTATTACCGGCAATATGAATTAACGGCTTATGGAGCTTCCTGTACTAATTAATATTTAATTAATAAAACACATTTTCGTTGTAATAAAATCAGTTTCGTTGTTCAATAATTAAATTCTAACGAATCCATCATTGTGCAATTAAATATACTGTCAAAAAATAAATATATATAGAAATATACATTTATTTATATATCTATTTATTTTAACAGTATATTTAATTGCAAAATGATGGATTTGTTTAAATTTAATTATTGAACAACGAAAGGGACTTTATTACAAAGAAAATGTGTTTTATTAATTTAATATATTGACCATGAGAGACATCGGCATTAGTGCAGAGGATCGCAAACCCCGGTAATAGCGATTCATGTAAACTGTGTCCCTGCTTTCCCAGATGCAGCCAGAGGTGTTTCCATCACTTTCTTAAGATTTTATTTGTTATTTTTAGTTGAACCAGATTTCCAAGTAAATGACCGTATGTTTTCAGCCGCATGTCTATTTTTTCCCACGGCCGGAGTTTCATCCGCACATTTACAGCCGCATAAAAAATACAGCCGCACAGTTACATAGTGTGAACCTAGCATAATGGTAGGTGCAGTATAATGGTGGGTGCAGTATATGGGGGAGGGGGTGCAGTATATGGGGGAGGGGTGCAGTACAGTATAATGGTGGGTGCAGTAGTACATGGGGGAGGGGTGCAGTACAGTATAATGGTGGGTGCAGTATATGGGGGAGGGGTGCAGTACAGTATAATGGTGGGTGCAGTATATGGGGGAGGGGTGCAGTACAGTATAATGGTGGGTGCAGTATATGGGGGAGGGGGTGCAGTATATAGGGGAGGGGTGCAGTACAGTATAATGGTGGGTGCAGTAGTACATGGGGAGGGGTGCAGTACAGTATAATGGTGGGTGCAGTAGTACATGGGGAGGGGTGCAGTACAGTATAATGGTGGGTGCAGTATATGGGGGAGGGGTGCAGTACAGTATAATGGTGGGTGCAGTAGTACATGGGGAGGGGGTGCAGTATATGGGGGAGGGGTGCAGTACAGTATAATGGTGGGTGCAGTATATGGGGGAGGGGTGCAGTACAGTATAATGGTGGGTGCAGTAGTACATGGGGAGGGGTGCAGTACAGTATAATGGTGGGTGCAGTAGTATATGGGGGAGGGGTGCAGTACAGTATAATGGTGGGTGCAGTATATGGGGGAGGGTTGCAGTATATGGGGGAGGGGTGCAGTATAATGGTGGGTGCAGTATATGGGGGAGGGGGTGCAGTACAGCATAATGGTGGGTGAAGTAGTACATGGTGGATGTGGTGCATGGAGGCATAATGATGGGTGCACCCCCTCCCCCATATACTGCACCCACCATTGTGCCTCCTTGCACCCCCTCCCCCATGTACTACTGCACCCACCATTATGCTGTACTGCATCCCCTCCCCCACATACTACTGCACCCACCATTGTGCCTCCTTGCACCCTCCCCCATATACTGCACCCACCATTGTTCCTCCTTTCACCTGTTAGTGAACCCATTATATTTACTGTTGTGCCCCCCCCCCCATAACAATTTCCAGTAGAACGGACGTGCTGTGGCACAATTGGAGACGCAAACTCGTGGCAGCCGTGTAGACCAGCGAGGCTAAACTGAATAAGCCACGCCTGCTGTACAGTCACGTGAATTGAGGAAGTCATGTGACCACGTGACGTCAGCAGGTGTATTTACGCTATTGGATTTAGACATTACCATTCTCAGATCCGCCACTCTGTTCCCAAGTTACAACCTTCTCTGTATGTTGATGGATCAGACCTGACACCAGTATACAGAGAAGGTCGGAACTCGGGAATGAAGCAGCATCTGAAAATGGAATCAGTGCGGCAGCCCGATTCCGTGAGTATGCAGCACTTATAGATTTACCTGCAGCCTGGACCAGTGAGGCAGGGGTTAAGGCTATTAACCAGGCTGTGTCCTGAAGATGCTGCTTTCTCTCCCCTGTGCCTGTATCTTACACTGCACCCAGCCCAGGGGGGCACTTAACCCCCTTCCTTGCTGGTATGGGTGCAGTTTGAAGTGTCTGGCCCCCAGAGGGTTGAGTGTGGATACCATGCATCCATACTTAGCTGCTTACAGTCTGGCACCTAAGGGGTTATCTGTAAAGATGCCTCTACTGTAAGCAGTAGAGCACCTGTCACAATGATGGGTGTTCTACTCCTGCCTTTTTTTGTGCGTCTCTTTCTTTTTGTTTTTAGATAACGGTACCCAGAGGATTACATTGGTTTCTGTGGACTATGTCGATGATCAGCTTTTTTTTTTTTTTATAAAATGGTCCATGAGGGGTTTAGGGGTGTTTTTAATTAAAAAAAATGTATTAATTGTGTCTTGTGTTTTTTTATTTGCAGCACAGGCTTAGTAGTGGAAGCTGTCTGATAGACATCATCCATTACTAAGGGTGGTATTACATGGGCCGATGGGAGCCCGATAATAACTATTACACATCCCGATAATTGTTTAACAAGGGCAGCGGGGACATTGTTACTGATGTCCTTGTAGCCCTTGTTTAAACTCTATACATTACCTATCCAGGCTACAGGGCTCCTCTTCCTCTGTGCTTCTCACTGGGTCCCGCGCACTCCAGCTTCAGAGTGGCCTGTCTCAGCTGACAGGCCGCTCAGCCAATCACTGGCCACTGCGGTCCCGGCCTGTGATTGGCTGAGCGGCCTGTCAGCTGACACAGGCCGCCCTGATGCGTGGGACCCAGGGAGAAGCACAGAGGAAGATTAGCCCTGCAGCCTGTATTGGTATGTATTCTTCTTTGCATATCGTCGGCCACGCACCGCTATTACACGTAGCGGTGCGTGGTCGGCGCCCGACAATTATAGGTCAGAACCTATATCAAGTATCAGCCGATGATCGTTTTCTTTATTACACAGAACGATAATCGGCCTGATAGGGCCGATTATCGTTCCGTGTAATAGTACCCTAAGTGGGGGGGTTAGTGTTAGTGATAAAATGGCTAACACTAAACACCCCCCCCCCCCCGGCTACCGCCCAGTCCAGGAGAGCCAGATTTGATGCTCCGGGACTAATGGCACCCGGCTCTTCCTAGTAATCTGGTGGCATTGGGTACTGGGGTAATATTGTGGGGGTAGCGTTAGCCATTTTATACTAACATTAAGCCCCGACTTTGTAATGGATGCCGTCCACTACTAAGCCTGTAATGTAAGAAAAAAAAACAAGACACAATTGATAATTATTTTTTATTTGTAAAAACCCTAAAACCCTCGTTGACCATTTTATTAAAAAAAACTAGTCATTAACATCGTCCATGGAATCCAACATAGTCCTGGAAATACCGGTGTCTAAAGACCCCTCGGGGGGTTAAAAGGGTAGTTCGGCCATTGCCCCTTTTTTCAGAATGCCCTGGGGGGATGGGGCGGTGAACAGAATAACACTCACTTACCTTACTGGCTGCTCTCCCTCCCCATTCAGTTCTATCCGCAATTGCTGATACAACTGAATATACTGCTGGCAGGAGTTTCCTCTTCTGCCTCTGGTACTTCTGCCAGACCTGACAAGAGGAGACCAGAGCCCAAGAAGAAGAGCAGGAACCTGGACAGGTGAGCTTATCCCAAGAAATACAACCCCCATCATGCCCTGCTTAACAGTTCATGGTTTGAGTTGTAGTTTTGCAGCCTGTAGCTCTCCCGGTTGCAGAACTACAACACCCATCATGTCCTGCTGGCAGTTCATGAGAGGAGTTGTCGTTTTTCAGCTGGAGAGTCAAAGATTGGGAAAAATTGATTAGAGAGTCAGTCCCTTAATAATAGGGGACAATGGCACAGTACATGAGGGGGACACAGTGACACAATGCAAGAGGTGGAGGTCGTAGCACATTACATGAGGACAGTGACCGTTCATTGGAACACGGTGACACATTAGAGGGTGTCACTTTAGGGTGCATTCACACTATGGGATAACCCGCTGTGGATTCTGTTGCTCGCCCCCACTTGTGCGCATCTCCATTCTATGGTGAGGCAGATAACGCCATCCACCCAAAGAATTGACATGTCAATTCTTCGGACGGACGGGTGACTGCGTCTTATTTTTCTGTCACACTCTGTACTGAACCCTCCTGCAGCTACAACAGATTGTGCAGGACCCTCCTGCATCTTAATCACATTGCGCAGGACCCTCCATCACATTGATTTCCAACTTCCAGCAGCTCTTTCTTATATGGATTTGCTTTATCTGTGTTACTTATCTGCTAATTCTTCTTTAGGATCCATTGTTTTCTCTTTTGGTGGCTTCAGAGACAATTACCAGTGATCAATAGAGTTAGTGGGTCCATTACACAGGGCGACTATGAGCGATAATCAGCCTGTGTAATATCATCGTTTGGTTGCTTGGTTTTCACCAGACATAAAATCCTCGCCCGTTGCTCATACATGTATTGTGTAATAGGGGAGCGATGAGTGATGAAAGTGAAGGGACGCACAAATAATCCAAATGATTGTTCGGGCAGCCACTTCCTCTGCCATCCGCACAATGTCTGAGCATCTAATAGCTCAGACAAATATTCGTCAGCATCTGGTGTTGTAATACCATGACATACAATCATCTTCCCAGAACCATTTAATATTGTAACTTGAGGAACCGCTGTTTAATAGTCTGATGACAATATCTGAAAGTGCGGCTGATATAACTCTACAACAGAGACCATTCCTGAGTGAGGAGGCTAAATCCCATCACTGAAAAGGACCTTTCCTTCATGTCACCTTCACGGTATAGGAGAGGTGGTAAAGGTCCTTCTGCAGTATGGGAAATAGCCAATTCACCATAAAATGGCTAAATTCTAGATCTATACAGGACCCCACCACTAGGGGGCAAAAAGGTCCTTACCGGTTATGGGAAATAGACAGCTGCTATAGAGCTGGTTATTTCCCATACCTGGGAGGGACCAGGTCCTCTTGCGGTATGGGATTTAGTCACAACCATTCTAGTTTCTACCGTACTGCCGGGTCTCTGCGCCCAGGGCAGCTGCCCCCCGCCCCCACTACGCCCCTGCTTTATACAATGCATTTACAGATGACATCCAGACCAATCATAGATGTATGACTTTATTTAGCAGGTGTGTATATAGTGTGTATACGGTGTGTATATGGGGAATGTATAAATACAGTGTATTCAGCATCATTGTCCTTCCTCCGGTCAGTAGTAGATGGCAGGTCCCCTCCGCCCTGTAACCTGTATATCACATAATACTATGTCCTGTACAGGAGGTCTCCGCCAGCTGTCCATGCTGTGTATGGTCTCTGTGTGTAGTGAGAGCGCCCCCTGTCCTCAGTCCTCCAGGCTGCGGAAGGCTGTCTGCATCTCCTCGTACAGCTGGGCATAATCCGCCTTCATCTTGGCTTCTCCATCCTTAACTGGATCCTGAAAAGATCAATAGTGATGAGGTCTAATGATGGAGGTCAACACCCCTAAGACTAGGAACCCCACATGCTATACCGCCATCTGCACATCTCCCACATACTACACTGACATATATCCTATACCCCAACATGCTATACCGCCATCTGCACCATCCTCCATATGCTATACCTCCATATAGCCTATACTCCCACATGCTATACCGCCATCTGCACCATCCCCACAATGTTACACCGCCATCTGCACATCTCCCACATACTACGCCGACATATATCCTATACTCCCACATGCTATAACTCCTTATATTCCATACCCCCATATGCTATAACACCATCCCCCACATACTATACTGCCATCTACCCTATACTGCCACATGCTATACCTCCATACATCCTATACCCCAACATGCTATACCACAATATAACCCTCCTGCTGGTGGTGGTATTCCGTCTCTCTCTCTCTCAGGGGACCCTCCTGCTGGTGGTGGTATTCCGTCTCTCTCTCTCTCAGGGGACCCTCCTGCTGGTGGTGGTATTCCCTTTCTCTCCCTCTCTCGGGGGACCCTCCTGCTGGTGGTGGTATTCCGTCTCTCTCTCTCGGGGGACCCTCCTGCTGGCTGTGGTATTCCGTCTCTCTCTCTCTCTCTCGGGGGACCCTCCTGCTGGCTGTGCTATTCCGTCTCTCTCTCTCGGGGGACCCTCCTGCTGGTGGTGGTATTCCGTCTCTCTCTCTCTCGGGGGACCCTCCTGCTGGTGGTGGTATTCCGTCTCTCTCTCTCTCGGGGGACCCTCCTGCTGGTGGTGGTATTCCGTCTCTCTCTCTCTCTCTCGGGGGACCCTCCTGCTGGCTGTGGTATTCCGTCTCTCTCTCTCTCTCTCGGGGGACCCTCCTGCTGGCTGTGCTATTCCGTCTCTCTCTCTCGGGGGACCCTCCTGCTGGTGGTGGTATTCCGTCTCTCTCTCTCTCGGGGGACCCTCCTGCTGGTGGTGGTATTCCGTCTCTCTCTCTCTCGGGGGACCCTCCTGCTGGTGGTGGTATTCCGTCTCTCTCTCTCGGGGGACCCTCCTGCTGACTGTGGTATTCCGTCTCTCTCTCTCAGGGGACCCTCCTGCTGGTGGTGGTATTCCCTTTCTCTCTCTCTCTCGGGGGACCCTCCTGCTGACTGTGGTATTCCGTCTCTCTCTCTCTCTCGGGGGACCCTCCTGCTGGTGGTGGTATTCCGTCTCTCTCTCTCAGGGGACCCTCCTGCTGGTGGTGGTATTCCGTCTCTCTCTCTCGGGGGACCCTTTTCCTGGTTGTGGCATTCCTTCCTTCTCATGGGGACCCTCCTGCTGGCATTCCTTCCTTCTCATGGGGACCCTCCTGCTGGCATTCCTTCCTTCTCATGGGGACCCTCCTGCTGGCATTCCTTCCTTCTCATGGGGACCCTCCTGCTGGCATTCCTTCCTTCTCATGGGGACCCTCCTGCTGGCATTCCTTCCTTCTCATGGGGACCCTCCTGCTGGCATTCCTTCTCATGGGGACCCTCCTGCTGGCATTCCTTCTCATGGGGACCCTCCTGCTGGCATTCCTTCCTTCTCATAGGGACCCTCCTGCTGGCATTCCTTCCTTCTCATGGGGACCCTCCTGCTGGCATTCCTTCTCATGGGGACCCTCCTGCTGGCATTCCTTCTCATGGGGACCCTCCTGCTGGCATTCCTTCTTTCTCATGGGGACCCTCCTGCTGGCATTCCTTCTCATGGGGACCCTCCTGCTGGCATTCCTTCCTTCTCATGGGGACCCTCCTGCTGGCATTCCTTCTTTCTCATGGGGACCCTCCTGCTGGCATTCCTTCCTTCTCATGGGGACCCTCCTGCTGGCATTCCTTCCTTCTCATGGGGACCCTCCTGCTGGCATTCCTTCCTTCTCATGGGGACCCTCCTGCTGGCATTCCTTCCTTCTCATGGGGACCCTCCTGCTGGCATTCCTTCCTTCTCATGGGGACCCTCCTGCTGGCATTCCTTCCTTCTCATGGGGACCCTCCTGCTGGCATTCCTTCCTTCTCATGGGGACCCTCCTGCTGGCATTCCTTCCTTCTCATGGGGACCCTCCTGCTGGCATTCCTTCCTTCTCATGGGGACCCTCCTGCTGGCATTCCTTCTTTCTCATGGGGACCCTCCTGCTGGCATTCCTTCCTTCTCATGGGGACCCTCCTGCTGGCATTCCTTCTCTTGAGGCTGCCCCTCCTTCTCTTGAGGCTGCCCCTTCTTTATTCTCATCTTACCTTGAATTTCATGGAGCTGAGCTTGTAGAGGATTTCCCCCAGGTTCTCCCGGATGATGGCCCATGTGATCTTATTCTCCGCCTGAGCTGTGGATTCCACTGCGTGACGCGCCATGTCATAGAAGGCGATCATATTCTGTAACATCCCCACAGTCTTGTAGAAGGGACAATACCTGCAGAGAACGGCCCAGGCATAAGTCTCTACACATCATCACCCCCTGCCCTTCCCTATATCCCTGGTTGGGTCCTCACCGCTGCCATGTCACCTAAGCTCATCAGTGTCAGCACCGCCTGCTGCCGCTTACACACCGCAGTGCTGCTGCGCCTAGAGCTACCGACTGGAGGCGCCATGCTCATGGATGGTAATTGAGAGGAGGGGGAGTTGGAGGAAGAGGCATAATAAGCCTGAGCTAGGCCCCTCAATCCTCGGTGTGGGCAGCACATGAGCGGACCCAGGGTCACTCTCGTGTCAGCACCATGCTGTGTCAGGCCACATTTTTGGGTGGTACAGCTGCCACCCCATCTAACTTGGTCACTCTGTCACCGCCTGGTGTGGCACAGGTTGAACACCGCAGTCCGTAGGTCATCCTCACCTTCTTTAAAGAACCTCCAGACTTGTGAACATCTAGGCCTTGACGTGGGAGCTTGACTCCATGAAACAGTTGCTCTTGCCCTGCTTCTCCCTCTGCCCACCCCTCTTCCTCCTCCAATCTGTCCTGGTGCTGCACTTGCCTCCCCCTCAGAAGTTCGGTTTTCACTAGGCTTATCCACCCAGCTCGGCTCAGTCACCTCATCATTCACCAGCTCTTCCTCCAATTCCTCACTCTGCTGCCCCCTCGGACTTACTGCCCTGACAACAACGTCACTGTCTGACAACCGGGTCTCATCATCATCATCCGACACCTCTTCACACACTACTACTAAGTCCCCACTCTCATCCCCCACTGACTGACAAAGTTTGATATTTTGGGCATCGGGACAGAGCAATAGCTCAAGTGGCTACTGACCATTGGTTTGTGACACTGGGAAGGATCCTGAAAAGAGTTCCTGGGAGGGTGTCGGATCTGAATGCCTAATTTCCCTGGAGGGACCAGGCTGGGGGGGAAGGAGGGTGAACTGGGGGGAAGGAGGGTGAACTGGGGGGAAGGAGGGTGAACTGGGGGGAAGGAGGGTGAACTGGGGGGAAGGAGGGTGAACTGGAGGAGCCAGAGGTCCACTCACTTGGCTGGCGTGGGTGGACTGCGTGAAAGACTGGAGTGAATGGAACTGAAAGGACACACAGTCACTCCAGTACAGTGAATCAAACAGATAGCAAATACGTATTCACCAGACTGTGGTAAATATAACGGAGAGCAAATACGTATTCACCAGACTGTGGTAAATATAACGGAGAGCAAATACGTATTCACCAGACTGTGGTACATATAACGGAGAGCAAATACGTATTCACCAGACTGTGGTAAATATAACGGAGAGCAAATACGTATTCACCAGACTGTGGTAAATATAACGGAGAGCAAATACGTATTCACCAGACTGTGGTAAATATAACGGAGAGCAAATACGTATTCACCAGACTGTGGTAAATATAACGGAGAGCAAATACGTATTCACCAGACTGTGGTAAATATAACGGAGGGCAAATACGTATTCACCAGACTGTGGTAAATATAACGGAGAGTAAATACGTATTCACCAGACTGTGGTAAATATAACGGAGGGCAAATACGTATTCACCAGACTGTGGTAAATATAACGGAGAGCAAATACGTATTCACCAGACTGTGGTAAATATAACGGAGAGCAAATACGTATTCACCAGACTGTGGTAAATATAACGGAGGGCAAATACGTATTCACCAGACTGTGGTAAATATAACGGAGAGCAAATACGTATTCACCAGACTGTGGTAAATATAACGGAGAGCAAATACGTATTCACCAGACTGTGGTAAATATAACGGAGGGCAAATACGTATTCACCAGACTGTGGTAAATATAACGGAGGGCAAATACGTATTCACCAGACTGTGGTAAATATAACGGAGGGCAAATACGTATTCACCAGACTGTGGTAAATATAACGGAGGGCAAATACGTATTCACCAGACTGTGGTAAATATAACGGAGAGCAAATACGTATTCACCAGACTGTGGTAAATATAACGGAGAGCAAATACGTATTCACCAGACTGTGGTAAATATAACGGAGAGCAAATACGTATTCACCAGACTGTGGTAAATATAACGGAGAGCAAATACGTATTCACCAGACTGTGGTAAATATAACGGAGAGCAAATACGTATTCACCAGACTGTGGTAAATATAACGGAGAGCAAATACGTATTCACCAGACTGTGGTACATATAACGGAGGGCAAATACGTATTCACCAGACTGTGGTAAATATAACGGAGAGCAAATACGTATTCACCAGACTGTGGTAAATATAACGGAGAGCAAATACGTATTCACCAGACTGTGGTAAATATAACGGAGAGCAAATACGTATTCACCAGACTGTGGTAAATATAACGGAGAGCAAATACGTATTCACCAGACTGTGGTAAATATAACGGAGAGCAAATACGTATTCACCAGACTGTGGTACATATAACGGAGGGCAAATACGTATTCACCAGACTGTGGTAAATAGTACGGAAGAGCAAATACGTATTCACCAGACTGTGGTAAATAGTACGGAAGAGCAAATACGTATTCACCAGACTGTGGTAAATATAACGGAGAGCAAATACGTATTCACCAGACTGTGGTAAATATAACGGAGAGCAAATACGTATTCACCAGACTGTGGTAAATATTACGGAAGAGCAAATACGTATTCACCATACTGTGTTAAATATAACGGAGAGCAAATACGTATTCACCAGACTGTGGTAAATAGTACGGAAGAGCAAATACGTATTCACCAGACTGTGGTAAATATAACGGAGAGCAAATACGTATTCACCAGACTGTGGTAAATATAACGGAGAGCAAATACGTATTCACCAGACTGTGGTAAATATAACGGAGGGCAAATACGTATTCACCAGACTGTGGTAAATATAACGGAGAGCAAATACGTATTCACCAGACTGTGGTAAATATAACGGAGAGCAAATACGTATTCACCAGACTGTGGTAAATATAACGGAGGGCAAATACGTATTCACCAGACTGTGGTAAATATAACGGAGGGCAAATACGTATTCACCAGACTGTGGTAAATATAACGGAGGGCAAATACGTATTCACCAGACTGTGGTAAATATAACGGAGGGCAAATACGTATTCACCAGACTGTGGTAAATATAACGGAGAGCAAATACGTATTCACCAGACTGTGGTAAATATAACGGAGAGCAAATACGTATTCACCAGACTGTGGTAAATATAACGGAGAGCAAATACGTATTCACCAGACTGTGGTAAATATAACGGAGAGCAAATACGTATTCACCAGACTGTGGTAAATATAACGGAGAGCAAATACGTATTCACCAGACTGTGGTACATATAACGGAGGGCAAATACGTATTCACCAGACTGTGGTAAATATAACGGAGAGCAAATACGTATTCACCAGACTGTGGTAAATATAACGGAGAGCAAATACGTATTCACCAGACTGTGGTAAATATAACGGAGAGCAAATACGTATTCACCAGACTGTGGTAAATATAACGGAGAGCAAATACGTATTCACCAGACTGTGGTAAATAGTACGGAAGAGCAAATACGTATTCACCAGACTGTGGTAAATATAACGGAGAGCAAATACGTATTCACCAGACTGTGGTAAATATAACGAGGGCAAATACGTATTCACCAGACTGTGGTAAATATAACGGAGAGCAAATACGTATTCACCAGACTGTGGTAAATATAACGAGGGCAAATACGTATTCACCAGACTGTGGTAAATATAACGGAGAGCAAATACGTATTCACCAGACTGTGGTAAATATAACGGAGAGCAAATACGTATTCACCAGACTGTGGTAAATAGTACGGAAGAGCAAATACGTATTCACCAGACTGTGGTAAATATAACGGAGAGCAAATACGTATTCACCAGACTGTGGTAAATAGTACGGAAGAGCAAATACGTATTCACCAGACTGTGGTAAATATAACGGAGAGCAAATACGTATTCACCAGACTGTGGTAAATATAACGGAGAGCAAATACGTATTCACCAGACTGTGGTAAATAGTACGGAAGAGCAAATACGTATTCACCAGACTGTGGTAAATATAACGGAGGGCAAATACGTATTCACCAGACTGTGGTAAATATAACGGAGGGCAAATACGTATTCACCAGACTGTGGTAAATATAACGGAGAGCAAATACGTATTCACCAGACTGTGGTAAATATAACGGAGAGCAAATACGTATTCACCAGACTGTGGTAAATATAACGGAGAGCAAATACGTATTCACCAGACTGTGGTAAATATAACGGAGAGCAAATACGTATTCACCAGACTGTGGTAAATAGTACGGAAGAGCAAATACGTATTCACCAGACTGTGGTAAATATAACGGAGAGCAAATACGTATTCACCAGACTGTGGTAAATAGTACGGAAGAGCAAATACGTATTCACCAGACTGTGGTAAATATAACGGAGAGCAAATACGTATTCACCAGACTGTGGTAAATATAACGGAGAGCAAATACGTATTCACCAGACTGTGGTAAATATAACGGAGAGCAAATACGTATTCACCAGACTGTGGTAAATATAACGGAGAGCAAATACGTATTCACCAGACTGTGGTAAATATAACGGAGAGCAAATACGTATTCACCAGACTGTGGTAAATATAACGGAGGGCAAATACGTATTCACCAGACTGTGGTAAATATAACGGAGGGCAAATACGTATTCACCAGACTGTGGTAAATATAACGGAGGGCAAATACGTATTCACCAGACTGTGGTAAATATAACGGAGGGCAAATACGTATTCACCAGACTGTGGTAAATATAACGGAGAGCAAATACGTATTCACCAGCATGCCCGGATTGGTAATCTGGCGGACCGGGCAAACGCCCGCTGGGCCGCCAGGGTCACCAATCCGTGGGCTGCCAGTCCTGCTGCATAATTGGACTGGCGGCCCTCTGCAGCGGCCGTGAACAGCGCGGCCGGCTGCCGCGCTGTTCACTCAGCCGCTCTGCCAGCCCCCATGTCAGTCCCCGCAGCCCCCGCACTGACTGAGGGGTTGCTCTGCCCCTTTAAAATCCTGTGTAGTAGACGTGCCGCACGCAGGCACGTCTACTACAGCCAATCCCCGGCGGCTGACGTCACTTCCTGGACGCGCCGCAGAGGATCCTGGAGGGCAGAGGAGAAGAAGCTGCCGGGAGCTGGAACAGGAGGAGTAAGAAGACGCCGCTGCTGCTGGGAACGATGTGACAGGTGAATATGCGCTTTTTTTGTTTTGTCTTTGTTTCACACGGGGGCTGGACAACAAAGGGGGTGGCAAATGGGGATGTTATATATTTTTTATATGGCGATGTAGCAAAGGGGGGAGGCTATTACTAAAGGAGGGGGGAATTTTCTATATAGGGACGTTGCAAAGGGAGGGGAACTATTCTATATGGGAATATTATAAAGTAGGGGGACTTTTTTTGGGGGGAGGGGATGTTACAAAAGGGGGGGGTTGCTATTCTATATGCAGATGTTACAAAAGAGGGGCCTATTTATGAAGATGATACAAAGGTGTGGGGGGGATATTCTATAAGAGGGGGGCTGATTCTTTATGGAGATGATACAAGGGGGGGGACTATTCTATACGACTATGTTACGGGGGGGGCTGATTCTTTATGGAGATGATACAAGGGGGGGGGGGGCTGATTCTTTATGGAGATGATACAAAGGGGGGGGGGACTATTCTATACGACTATGTTACCGGGGGGTGGGCTGATTCTTTATGGAAATGCTGCAAGCATGCTTAATACGATTTTATAAGGATGTTACAAAGGGAGGGGGCTGATTCTATATGGGGATGTTACAAAGGGGAGGACTACTATTTGGAAGCACAAACTGGGATTAACTGGTTATATGGGGGCACAAAGGAAGCAAAGGTTACTGTGTAAAGCAATACTCTTGGAGAGTTTGAATATAGATGTGGATGATTCTGGAGTAAGGAGCCTAAAATCTTTGTCCGGTAGATCCTGCAGAAAGAAGTCACGGAGAAGTCTTCATGATAGCCAAGCAAGAAAAAGCAACCAACTTCTGCAAAAATACCATTAGCAATTCATGCAGAGAAGACGCCTCCGGTGAGTCACTGGATGAAATTGCACTATAGTCACTCCATTTATAATAATTCTTTTCATTACCAGCTGTAGTGTCACAGCAACAGCCACAGCCTCACCATGTATGTCATTCAGTTAGAGCAGGGAGGGGCGGGGCAGGAGTTGCAGCTGTGGATTGGCTCCTCCTCTTTGACACTTTAGCTGGTAATGAAAAGGAGGATTATAAAAGTTTACACTGGACTAAAGGTCCTGTCACTTATACTGTATTTCCCCCGCACCTGGTATAGACTTCACAGATTCCCTTTAAGTACATACCTAATCCACAGTGGATTTAATGCTGCTGTAATACATAAATATGCAACATCAAATCCAAATCAGATTATGTTGTGTCTTAATTTTTATGCGTTGATGATGGGGTTCACATATTTAAGGAAGTTGTGAGGAACATGGCGAATTGAAGCAGAATTCATTACAGCGTATAAAGTATACTGTTATCTATAATATATCAGGGAGGATACGCTATGTGGGCTGCTAGAGTTTGAGTGCCAGGGCTGAATTTTAGTCCCAGTCCGGCCCTGTTCACCAGACTGTGGTAAATATAACGGAGGGCAAATACGTATTCACCAGACTGTGGTAAATATAACGGAGAGCAAATACGTATTCACCAGACTGTGGTAAATATAACGGAGGGCAAATACGTATTCACCAGACTGTGGTAAATATAACGGAGAGCAAATACGTATTCACCAGACTGTGGTAAATATAACGGAGAGCAAATACGTATTCACCAGACTGTGGTAAATAGTACGGAGAGCAAATACGTATTCACCAGACTGTGGTAAATATAACGGAGAGCAAATACGTATTCACCAGACTGTGGTACATATAACGGAGAGCAAATACGTATTCACCAGACTGTGGTACATATAACGGAGAGCAAATACGTATTCACCAGACTGTGGTAAATATAACGGAGAGCAAATACGTATTCACCAGACTGTGGTAAATAGTACGGAGGGCAAATACGTATTCACCAGACTGTGGTAAATATAACGGAGGGCAAATACGTATTCACCAGACTGTGGTAAATATAACGGAGAGCAAATACGTATTCACCAGACTGTGGTAAATATAACGGAGAGCAAATACGTATTCACCAGACTGTGGTAAATATAACGGAGAGCAAATACGTATTCACCAGACTGTGGTAAATATAACGGAGGGCAAATACGTATTCACCAGACTGTGGTAAATATAACGGAGAGCAAATACGTATTCACCAGACTGTGGTAAATATAACGGAGGGCAAATACGTATTCACCAGACTGTGGTAAATATAACGGAGAGCAAATACGTATTCACCAGACTGTGGTAAATATAACGGAGAGCAAATACGTATTCACCAGACTGTGGTAAATATAACGGAGAGCAAATACGTATTCACCAGACTGTGGTAAATATAACGAGGGCAAATACGTATTCACCAGACTGTGGTAAATATAACGGAGAGCAAATACGTATTCACCAGACTGTGGTAAATATAACGGAGAGCAAATACGTATTCACCAGACTGTGGTAAATATAACGGAGGGCAAATACGTATTCACCAGACTGTGGTAAATATAACGGAGAGCAAATACGTATTCACCAGACTGTGGTAAATATAACGGAGAGCAAATACGTATTCACCAGACTGTGGTAAATATAACGGAGAGCAAATACGTATTCACCAGACTGTGGTAAATATAACGGAGGGCAAATACGTATTCACCAGACTGTGGTAAATATAACGGAGAGCAAATACGTATTCACCAGACTGTGGTAAATATAACGGAGAGCAAATACGTATTCACCAGACTGTGGTAAATAGTACGGAAGAGCAAATACGTATTCACCAGACTGTGGTAAATATAACGGAGAGCAAATACGTATTCACCAGACTGTGGTAAATATAACGGAGGGCAAATACGTATTCACCAGACTGTGGTAAATATAACGAAGAGCAAATACGTATTCACCAGACTGTGGTAAATAGTACGGAAGAGCACGCACCAGGATTGGGTGAGCCTAAAATATACCGCTAAAATGCTTTGATAACTAACAGACAGCACTCATCAGTATTAGGCGAGCCAAGAATTTACCACTAAGGTGTTTAAAAAAAAATAAATAAAAAATAGCGTAAGTTGCAGTATGCGGCCAGGATAGGTGTAACTGCACTACAAGTCCCAGCAAGCCAAGATGCTGCAGCAAAAATGAGTAATGGGAGGACAACTTTGGGCGATTTTGGGGGGTCTATGTGGACCAGGTGCTGTTGCCTTTCTGGCACCAGACGCTCTGCACAGTCTACTCCAACGAGTACCGAGCACCATCGAGTACCCTAATACTCCAACGAGTACCGAGCACCATCGAGTACCCTAATACTCCAACGAGTACCGAGCACCATCGAGTACCCTAATACCCCAACGAGTCCGGAGCACCATCGAGTACCCTAATACTCCAACGAGTACCGAGCACCATCGAGTACCCTAATACTCCAACGAGTCCCAAGCACCATCGAGTACCCTAATACCCTGAGTCCCGAGCACCATTGAGTACCCTAATACTCTCACGAGTCCCGAGCACCATCGAGTACCCTAATACTCCAACGAGTATCGAGTACCCTAATACTCCAACGAGTACCGAGCACCATCGAGTACCCTAATACTCCAACAAGTACCGAGACCATTGAGTACTCTAATACTCCAACGAGTACCGAGCACCATCGAGTACCCTAATACTCCAACGAGTACCGAGCACCATCGAGTACCCTAATACTCCAACGAGTACCGAGCACCATCGAGTACCCTAATACTCCAACGAGTCCCGAGCACCATCGAGTACCCTAATACTCCAACGAGTACCGAGCACCATCGAGTACCCTAATACTCCAACGAGTACCGAGCACCATCGAGTACCCTAATACTCCAACGAGTACCGAGCACCATCGAGTACCCTAATACTCCAACGAGTCCCAAGCACCATCGAGTACCCTAATACTCCAACGAGTCCCGAGCACCATCGAGTACCCTAATACTCCGAGTCCCGAGTACCATCGAGTACCCTAATACTCCAACGAGTACCGAGCACCATTGAGTACCCTAATACTCCAACGAGTCCCGAGCACCATCGAGTACCCTAATACTCCAACGAGTCCCGAGCACCATCGAGTACCCTAATACCCCAACGAGTACCGAGCACCATTGAGTACCCTAATACTCCAACGAGTACCGAGCACCATTGAGTACCCTAATACTCCAACGAGTATTGAGCACCATTGAGTACCCTAATACTCCAACAAGTCCCAAGCACCATCGAGTACCCTAATACTCCAACGAGTACCGAGCACCATCGAGTACCCTAATACTCCAACGAGTCCGGAGCACCATCGAGTACCCTAATACTCCAACGAGTACCGAGCACCATCGAGTACCCTAATACTCCAACGAGTACCGAGCACCATCGAGTACCCTAATACTCCAACGAGTACCGAGCACCATCGAGTACCCTAATACTCCAACGAGTACCGAGCACCATCGAGCACCCTAATACTCCAACGAGTACCGAGCTCGGACCAGCACGTGTTATAACTGATACTGTAAGATACTCAATACATAACTGATACTATAACATCTGGCATTGCAGTCAACTCGCTGTGTTAGTATACACTTTGGGGGACATTTATTAAGTCCAACGTTTTTTACGCATCTCCGCCGCTATGGGGATTTATATAGAGGCGGACTGCGCATGGCCGAAAACCTACGCCAACTGAGGACTGGAGTAGGTTTTCGGCGTATCTTTTGGCAAAACGGATGGTGAATTGCGCGGACTCTGAGTCCGCGCCCTCCGTTCCGCCCCCTTCACAACCCCTCCCGGCTACCGGCGTACCCGGCGGAAAGTGCCGATTTGCGAATATTTTATTCGCAAATCAGCTATTTGCGAATAAAATAGCTGATTTGCGAATAAAATAATGCGCAAATTGGCACTTTCTGCCGAAAAATTCCTGTATGCCCATTCATACATGTCCCCCCATGTGTTGATTTGCTCACTAGCGCTGTGTACAAGAATGTAAATGCTGCTCGGTGTGTGGGGGACGCCCTATATTCCCCCAATTATACAGATCATAAACGAAACATATAGACAGCGCAGACTATTAGGGGGTCAGTCAGAATAAGGAGGGTCAGGATTATATAGGTGACAAATCCCTGGATAGAGGTGAATATAACAGGGATAGGCTATCCCCGATGAAGGTGTCCGTGTACACTGAGATGCATAGGATAATTCTGGCTGCACTAGGATCCAGACCTAAGGAGAGGGACGTCACCCAGGATCCCACTTTTGCCACAGAAATGAACTTGCAGTGCGAGCGGCCGGAGCGGGCGTCGAGTTCACGAGATTTCTCCCTGTTGATCATCTCCTCTACCCTGCATGAAAGCTGGATGTGACTGCGGCTGAACTGCACGTGACTGCGGCTGAACTGCATGTGACTTCGGCTGAACTGCACGTGACTGCGGCTGAACTGCATGTGACTGCGGCTGAACTGCACGTGACTGCGTCTGAACTGCATGTGACTTCGGCTGAACTGCACGTGACTTCGGCTGAACTGCATGTGACTGCGGCTGAACTGCATGTGACTTCGGCTGAACTGCACGTGACTGCGGCTGAACTGCACGTGACTTCGGCTGAACTGCACGTGACTGCGTCTGAACTGCATGTGACTTCGGCTGAACTGCACGTGACTGCGGCTGAACTGCATGTGACTGCGGCTGAACTGCATGTGACTTCGGCTGAACTGCACGTGACTTCGGCTGAACTGCATGTGACTGCGGCTGAACTCCATTGGCATCTGTGTAAGTGTTCTTTTCACCTTCCAGCTGGATTTCTATACAGAGATTTGTCACTGATTCTATAAGATACTGAATATGTAAGTTATCACTGAGTAACAATGTGATGCCAATCTTTTCAGGTAAGATGTTTCATTGTTCTCTCTGTTACTTTTGGATTATACTTGTGAATCGGTGGGATTGCCCGCCATGCCGCTGCACAGGGGGTATAATCCCGGGTCAGTTAGCCATGGGCACAGCTCGTACCAATAATGTGTTGGCTTAATCCCAAGGTGACCTTAGTCGTGTGTTTGCTGATTTTAATAAAGAGGAGATTTTTTGGCTCCTGCACACACTGATCCTAATTGACACGCTGACCCTGATTGACACGCTGACCCTGATTGACACGCTGATCCTAATTGACACGCTGACCCTGATTGACACGCTGACCCTGATTGACACGCTGACCCTGATTGACACGCTGATCCTAATTGACACGCTGACCCTGATTGACACGCTGACCCTGATTGACACGCTGACCCTGATTGACACGCTGATCCTAATTGACACGCTGACCCTGATTGACACGCTGACCCTGATTGACACGCTGACCCTGATTGACACGCTGATCCTAATTGACACGCTGACCCTGATTGACACGCTGACCCTGATTGACACGCTGACCCTGATTGACACGCTGACCCTGATTGACACGCTGATCCTAATTGACACGCTGATCCTAATTGACACGCTGACCCTGATTGACACGCTGATCCTGATTGACACGCTGATCCTAATTGACACGCTGACCCTGATTGACACGCTGACCCTGATTGACACGCTGATCCTGATTGACACGCTGATCCTAATTGACACGCTGATCCTGATTGACACGCTGACCCTGATTGACACGCTGACCCTGATTGACACGCTGATCCTAATTGACACGCTGATCCTAATTGACACGCTGATCCTAATTGACACGCTGACCCTGATTGACACGCTGATCCTAATTGACACGCTGATCCTAATTGACACGCTGACCCTGATTGACACGCTGACCCTGATTGACACGCTGACCCTGATTGACACGCTGACCCTGATTGACACGCTGATCCTAATTGACACGCTGACCCTAATTGACACGCTGACCCTGATTGACACGCTGATCCTAATTGACACGCTGACCCTGATTGACACGCTGATCCTAATTGACACACTGATCCTAATTGACACGCTGACCCTGATTGACACGCTGATCCTAATTGACACGCTGATCCTGATTGACACGCTGACCCTGATTGACACGCTGACCCTGATTGACACGCTGACCCTGATTGACACGCTGACCCTGATTGACACGCTGACCCTGATTGACACGCTGATCCTGATTGACACGCTGATCCTGATTGACACGCTGATCCTGATTGACACGCTGATCCTAATTGACACGCTGATCCTGATTGACACGCTGACCCTGATTGACACGCTGACCCTGATTGACACGCTGATCCTGATTGACACGCTGACCCTGATTGACACGCTGACCCTGATTGACACGCTGACCCTGATTGACACGCTGACCCTGATTGACACGCTGACCCTGATTGACACGCTGATGACATGCTGATCCTAATTGTCTCTTGAGAAATTCGGGCCCATTACCTGTCATAGGGCGAGTATCCATTCTGCTGGAGAAAGTCGTCTTTTATCAGTTTGGCGACCTCCAATGTGATCTTATCTGCTTCTGCCAATGATCCCTATGAGGAAGTGAATGATGGGAGTTATGATTAGTCTCCTGCCATGGGGGCCGCTCCCCGGGTGCAGATATATACAGAATACCCATCATGCCGGTGTCTCCTCACCTTCCCCACCAGCTGCACTATCTCAGCCAGGTCTTCTTCTTCTTGCAGGATCTCCTTGGCCTTGGTCCGGAGGGGCACCAGCTCGGGGAAGTGCCTCTCGTAGTACTCGTCCAGCGCCCGCATGTACTTGCTGTAGCTGATCAGCCAGTTGACAGAAGGGAAGTGTTTCCTTTGCGCCAGCTTCTTGTCCAGACCCCAGAAGACCTGTCACAAGACCCCATCAGGGACTCCATAGTGCAGAACCCGGCCCATTTGTTGTGATATACGCAATGATATTGTATGGTACTAGAGAGCCTGCGCCCCACTACCCCCGGGCACCGGGCCCAGGACATGTGCTGATCATAGTGCTCATCCATTGTAATATGGACCCATCAGATACCAGGGAGTACAGGGGCTCAAGGAGGGTTGGAGATGAGATTAGGGTTCTGGTCACACCGTCCGGTCTGTATATGCTAATCATACAGAGCCGTAATAATACTGCACCCCCACTATAACCCTCCCCATTACAGAGCATATACACCATATACACCATACACATCATATACACCATACGCATTATACACATCATAAACACATCATATACACCTCATATACACCATATACATCACATACACTATACACATTATACACATCATATACACCATACACATTATACACATCATATACACCATACACATCATATACACCATATACACCATACACATCATATACACCATATACATTATACACATCATATACACCATACACATTATACATCATATACACTATACACATTATACACATCATATACACCATACACATTATACACATCATATACACCATACACATTATACACATCATACACATCATATACACACCATACACATCATATACACACCATACACATCATATACACCATATACATCATATACACCATACGCATTATACACATCATAAACACATCATATACACCTCATATACACCATATACATCACATACACTATACACATTATACACATCACATACACCATACACATCATATACACCATACACATCATATACACCATACACATCACATACACCATACACATCACATACACATCATATACACCATATACATCATATACACCATACACATCACATACACCATATACATCATATACACCATACACATCAAATACACCATACACATCACATACACCATATACATCATATACACCATACACATCAAATACACCATACACATCACATACACCATATACATCA
The DNA here is from genome assembly GCF_027789765.1 of Dendropsophus ebraccatus. Classification (NCBI taxonomy): domain Eukaryota; kingdom Metazoa; phylum Chordata; class Amphibia; order Anura; family Hylidae; genus Dendropsophus; species Dendropsophus ebraccatus. The sequence continues at coordinate 326,300 of NC_091466.1, read as the reverse complement.
TATAAACCATTCACATCACATACACCATACACATCACATACACCATACACATCACATACACCATACACATCACATACACCATATACATCACATACACCATATACACCATATACATCACATACACCATACACATCATATACACCATATACACCTCATATACACCATACACATCACATACACCATACACATCACATACACCATACACATCACATACACCATATACACCATATACATCACATACACCATACACATCATATACACCATATACAACATATACACACCATACACATCATATACACACCATACACATCATATACACACCATACACATCATATACACACCATGCACATCATATACACCATACACATCATATACACCATATACACACCATACACATCATATACACACCATACACATCATATACACCATATACACACCATACACATCATATACACCATACACATCATATACACACCATACACATTATATACACCATACACATCATATACACCATATACACACCATACACATCATATACACACCATACACATCATATACACCATATACACATCATATACATCATATACACCATACACATCATATACACCATATACACACCATACACATCATATACACACCATACACATCATATACACCATACACATCATATACACCATATACACACCATACACATCATATACACCATACACATCATATACACCATACACATCATATACACCATATACACACCATACACATCATATACACACCATACACACCATACACATCATATACATACCATACACATCATATACACCATACACATCATATACACACCATACACATCATATACACACCATACACATCATATACACACCATACACATCATATACACACCATACACATCATATACACCATATACATCATACACATCATATACACACCATACACATCATATACACCATACACACCATACACATCATATACACACCATACACATCATATACACCATTTTCATATCGTCCTACGGCAGCACAGAACACGATAGGGTTAACTTGGATATCCCTACTGCTAGGCAGAAGAAACAACATTAATTAATCACATTAATTAAACCAATTAATGCAGCTCCATAAAAAGCCCATAGAGACAAGGAGACACTGTGTTAGTTTCTTCTGCGGGCAGAAGGTCATCTGGGAGCTCCAGGTTATGATGTGTCATTACTGCGGCGTGCAGGTTGGTCTGGTTCAGCTAACCTGCACGATACCCCTGTGCTCCTGTACTGATACAGTGGTAGCCCCGGTTTTCTGGGATACAGGGAGGCCCCAATAGCTCTGTTTGCAGGGTCCTGCTGACATCTATTGTAGCTGCACCACTAGTGGGAGCCTATAGCTCCTAGTGTATTGTGCTGGGCTGCCGCAATCCTGATACCCAGTTACCTCCTTCAGCTCCGGTGAAGTCCCGCGTGGTCCCCGGCGGCGTCCGCGCTCGGCGATGATGTCACTTCCGGTCGCCATAATGATGTACGTCCACGTGGGCTGAAGACGTCACTTCTGGGTACAGCAAGATGGCGGAGTTCCGGTCGGCCGAGGATGACGGAGTTCCGGCGGCCGAAGGATGACGCGCTTCCGGCTGTACGAGATCGTATCCGGCGGCGGCATAGGAGGCGCATGCGCGGTGAGTGCCGCGGCAGTGCGCCGGCCTGGGCTTTTTGTGCATTTATAGGATGCCTGGGGCAGCCTTGGTTAAGCACTCTGCCGGGCAGCACATACTGTGGGGCTCTAAGGTACCTCTCTCCCTGAATGGAACACAATAGGTTTTTCTTTCGGTACTAATCTAGTATAAGATTGCTCTATGTTGTTCTTTTTTCCTCGGATGGCTAGTGGACAGTCCTCAGGAAAAAAGAGATGTAAGTCCAGACACAGATTATGCTTTGCCTGATGACTTACAGGCTGATGTATGCAATGACTGTACTCCCCCTAGTGGTGGTCCTGGCTGTGGATCTGAAGCACATGATTTCTTTTCCTGGTTCAAATCTAAGATGAATAAATTGTTGGAGGAGGCTGGCCCTTCCAGGCCTTCCAAAAAACGTAAACATGCAATACATAGCTCTTCTCCTCCTCCTTCTGATCCAGAAGATCGTGATTTATCTGAAGGCGAACTGTCTTCCTCAGACTCAGACGCAGGAGTACCGGAGGACTATTATATGTTTAAAAAAGAGTCTGCATGTTCCTTCATTAAAACTGTGAAAGACACTAATGAGGGGAGCCTTCTACCAGTGACCTCTCTAGAAGAGAATCTTTATTCTATTTCCCTAAGACCCCACACACATCAGAATTTATGCAAGCTGACTGGTCCAGACCTGATAAGAGAATAGATCCTAGCTCCAGGTTCAAGGCTAAATATATAAGTTGGATCCCAAAGCCTCAGAGTCATGGGATAAACCGCCTAAAGTGGATCTAGCTGTAGCTGGACTTTCAAAAAAACAGTTGTTCCCGGATGAGGAATCAGCGCTCCTCAAAGATCCCCTCGATAGAAGAGTAGATATTACCTTAAGACGGCTGTATACCACGTCGGCTTTTAATGCTAAGGCATCTATGGCTACCGTTCCGGTAGCAAAAGCACTCAGGATGTGGCTTAGTCAGCTTACGAAGGACATTGCGGAAGGAGTGTCTAGAGAGAAGCTCTTAAAAGATCTACCTGATATGAAAAAGGCGGCGGATTTCCTAGCGGATTTTTCACTTGATTCTCTACGTTTCAGTTCAAAATCCCTAGCCATGTCTACCACGGCAAGAAGAGCATTGTGGCTCAAAGAATGGCCAGGGGACCTGGCATCAAAGAACCATTTTTGTTCCCTCCCATTCCAATCTGAAGGACTTTTTGGCCCACAGCTGGAAAAAATTCTAGAAGCCATCAGTTCCGCTGAAGGACCAGCCTTCCCACTACCTCCAAGACCCAAAAAAACGATTCGGCCCTTTCGAAGACAAGGACGCCGATCCACGGTTGGAAGGCGTCCTAGACAACAGAACTATAGACAGCGCAATTACAGATCCAGAAACCAAGACAACCAGTCGTCTTATAAAAAGAAGCAGTTCTCCGAGGACAAGGATCCTAAGGCATGACGCCAGGCCTATGGCCCTGGGTGTGGGAGCAAGACTCAGTCACTTCTCTCACATTTGGAAGAAAACTACGTCAGATACCTGGGTTCAGTCGGTGGTATCAAGGGGCTATATGATAGAGTTCTCCAATACGCCTCCAAACGTGTTCTTCAGCAACCCAGGAAAACCCCTCCTCCTAAAGCTGCTTCAAGAATTTGTGGACAAAGGCGCTCTGGAAAGAGTACCGTTGCATCAAAGAGGTATGGGG